>NW_027412229.1:0-53211 GCF_047663935.1 Musca autumnalis
AAGTCATCTCCGGTGAACTTTTGTATGGGAAAAGTAATCTCCGGTGAACTTTTGTATGGGAAAAGTCATCTCCGGTGAACTTTGTATTGGGAAAGTCATCTCCGGTGAACTTTTGTATGGGAAAGTCATCTCCGGTGAACTTTTGTATTGGGAAAGTCATCTCCGGTGAACTTTTGTATGGGAAAGTCATCTCCGGTGAACTTTTGTATTGGGAAAGTCATCTCCGGTGAACTTTTGTATGGGAAAAGTCATCTCCGGTGAACTTTTGTATTGGGAAAGTCATCTCCGGTGAACTTTTGTATTGGGAAAAGTCATCTCCGGTGAACTTTTGTATTGGGAAAGTCATCTCCGGTGAACTTTTGTATGGGAAAAGTCATCTCCGGTGAACTTTTGTATTGGGAAAGTCATCTCCGGTGAACTTTTGTATGGGAAAAGTCATCTCCGGTGAACTTTTGTATTGGGAAAGTCATCTCCGGTGAACTTTTGTATGGGAAAAGTCATCTCCGGTGAACTTTTGTATTGGGAAAGTCATCTCCGGTGAACTTTTGTATGGGAAAGTCATCTCCGGTGAACTTTTGTATTGGGAAAGTCATCTCCGGTGAACTTTTGTATTGGGAAAGTCATCTCCGGTGAACTTTTGTATTGGGAAAGTCATCTCCGGTGAACTTTTGTATTGGGAAAGTCATCTCCGGTGAACTTTTGTATTGGGAAAGTCATCTCCGGTGAACTTTTGTATGGGAAAAGTCATCTCCGGTGAACTTTTGTATTGGGAAAGTCATCTCCGGTGAACTTTTGTATGGGAAAGTCATCTCCGGTGAACTTTTGTATTGGGAAAGTCATCTCCGGTGAACTTTTGTATGTGAAAAGTCATCTCCGGTGAACTTTTGTATTGGGAAAGTCATCTCCGGTGAACTTTTGTATTGGGAAAGTCATCTCCGGTGAACTTTTGTATTGGGAAAGTCATCTCCGGTGAACTTTTGTATGGGAAAGTCATCTCCGGTGAACTTTTGTATTGGGAAAGTCATCTCCGGTGAACTTTTGTATTGGGAAAGTCATCTCCGGTGAACTTTTGTATGGGAAAGTCATCTCCGGTGAACTTTTGTATTGGGAAAGTCATCTCCGGTGAACTTTTGTATGGGAAAAGTCATCTCCGGTGAACTTTTGTATGGGAAAAGTCATCTCCGGTGAACTTTTGTATTGGGAAAGTCATCTCCGGTGAACTTTTGTATTGGGAAAGTCATCTCCGGTGAACTTTTGTATGGGAAAAGTCATCTCCGGTGAACTTTTGTATTGGGAAAGTCATCTCCGGTGAACTTTTGTATTGGGAAAGTCATCTCCGGTGAACTTTTGTATGGGAAAAGTCATCTCCGGTGAACTTTTGTATGGGAAATGTCATCTCCGGTGAACTTTTGTATTGGGAAAGTCATGCCCGGTGAACTTTGTTTTGGGAAAGTCATGCTCCGGTGAACTTTTGTATTGGGAAAGTCATGCCCGGTGAACTTTTGTATTGGGAAAAGTCATCTCCGGTGAACTTTTGTATTGGGAAAGTCATCTCCGGTGAACTTTTGTATGGGAAAAGTCATCTCCGGTGAACTTTTGTATTGGGAAAGTCATCTCCGGTGAACTTTTGTATGGGAAAAGTCATCTCCGGTGAACTTTTGTATTGGGAAAGTCATGTCCGGTGAACTTTTGTATTGGGAAAGTCATGCCCGGTGAACTTTTGTATTGGGAAAGTCATCTCCGGTGAACTTTTGTATTGGGAAAGTCATCTCCGGTGAACTTTTGTATGGGAAAAGTCATCTCCGGTGAACTTTTGTATTGGGAAAGTCATCTCCGGTGAACTTTTGTATGGGAAAAGTCATCTCCGGTGAACTTTTGTATGGGAAAAGTCATCTCCGGTGAACTTTTGTATTGGGAAAGTCATCTCCGGTGAACTTTTGTATGGGAAAAGTCATCTCCGGTGAACTTTTGTATTGGGAAAGTCATGCCCGGTGAACTTTTGTATTGGGAAAGTCATGCCCGGTGAACTTTTGTATGGGAAAAGTCATCTCCGGTGAACTTTTGTATTGGGAAAGTCATCTCCGGTGAACTTTTGTATGGGAAAAGTCATCTCCGGTGAACTTTTGTATTGGGAAAGTCATGCCCGGTGAACTTTTGTATTGGGAAAGTCATCTCCGGTGAACTTTTGTATTGGGAAAGTCATCTCCGGTGAACTTTTGTTTTGGGAAAGTCATGCCCGGTGAACTTTTGTATTGGGAAAGTCGTGCCCGGTGAACTTTTGTATTGGGAAAGTCATGCCCGGTGAACTTTTGTATGGGAAAAGTCATCTCCGGTGAACTTTTGTATGGGAAAAGTCATCTCCGGTGAACTTTTGTATTGGGAAAGTCATCTCCGGTGAACTTTTGTATTGGAAAAGTCATCTCCGGTGAACTTTTGTATTGGGAAAGTCATGCCCGGTGAACTTTTGTTTTGGGAAAGTCATGCCCGGTGAACTTTTGTATTGGGAAAGTCATGCCCGGTGAACTTTTGTATTGGGAAAGTCATGCCCGGTGAACTTTTGTATGGGAAAAGTCATCTCCGGTGAACTTTTGTATGGGAAAGTCATCTCCGGTGAACTTTTGTATTGGGAAAGTCATCTCCGGTGAACTTTTGTATGGGAAAAGTCATCTCCGGTGAACTTTTGTATTGGGAAAGTCATCTCCGGTGAACTTTTGTTTTGGGAAAGTCATGCCCGGTGAACTTTTGTATTGGGAAAGTCATCTCCGGTGAACTTTTGTTTTGGGAAAGTCATGCCCGGTGAACTTTTGTATTGGGAAAGTCGTGCCCGGTGAACTTTTGTATTGGGAAAGTCATGCCCGGTGAACTTTTGTATTGGGAAAGTCATGCCCGGTGAACTTTTGTATTGGGAAAGTCATCTCCGGTGAACTTTTGTATGGGAAAAGTCATCTCCGGTGAACTTTTGTATTGGGAAAGTCATCTCCGGTGAACTTTTGTATGGGAAAGTCATCTCCGGTGAACTTTTGTTTTGGGAAAGTCATCTCCGGTGAACTTTTGTATGGGAAAAGTCATCTCCGGTGAACTTTTGTATTGGGAAAGTCATCTCCGGTGAACTTTTGTATTGGGAAAGTCATCTCCGGTGAACTTTTGTATGGGAAAAGTCATCTCCGGTGAACTTTTGTATTGGGAAAGTCATCTCCGGTGAACTTTTGTATTGGGAAAGTCATCTCCGGTGAACTTTTGTATGGGAAAAGTCATCTCCGGTGAACTTTTGTATGGGAAAGTCATCTCCGGTGAACTTTTGTTTTGGGAAAGTCATCTCCGGTGAACTTTTGTATGGGAAAAGTCATCTCCGGTGAACTTTTGTATTGGGAAAGTCATCTCCGGTGAACTTTTGTATTGGGAAAGTCATCTCCGGTGAACTTTTGTATTGGGAAAGTCATCTCCGGTGAACTTTTGTATTGGGAAAGTCATGCCCGGTGAACTTTTGTATTGGGAAAGTCATGGCCGGTGAACTTTTGTATTGGGAAAGTCATCTCCGGTGAACTTTTGTATGGGAAAAGTCATCTCCGGTGAACTTTTGTATTGGGAAAGTCATCTCCGGTGAACTTTTGTATGGGAAAAGTCATCTCCGGTGAACTTTTGTATTGGGAAAGTCATGCCCGGTGAACTTTTGTATGGGAAAAGTCATCTCCGGTGAACTTTTGTATGGGAAAAGTCATCTCCGGTGAACTTTTGTATGGGAAAAGTCATCGCCCGGTGAACTTTTGTATTGGGAAAGTCATCTCCGGTGAACTTTTGTATGGGAAAAGTCATGCCCGGTGAACTTTTGTATTGGGAAAGTCATGCCCGGTGAACTTTTATATTGGGAAAGTCATCTCCGGTGAACTTTTGTATGGGAAAAGTCATCTCCGGTGAACTTTTGTATTGGGAAAGTCATCTCCGGTGAACTTTTGTATTGGGAAAGTCATGCCCGGTGAACTTTTGTATGGGAAAAGTCATCTCCGGTGAACTTTTGTATTGGGAAAGTCATCTCCGGTGAACTTTTGTATGGGAAAAGTCATCTCCGGTGAACTTTTGTATTGGGAAAGTCATCTCCGGTGAACTTTTGTATTGGGAAAGTCATGCCCGGTGTACTTTTATATTGGGAAAGTCATCTCCGGTGAACTTTTGTATTGGGAAAGTCATCTCCGGTGAACTTTTGTATGGGAAAGTCATCTCCGGTGAACTTTTGTATGGGAAAAGTCATCTCCGGTGAACTTTTGTATGGGAAAAGTCATCTCCGGTGAACTTTTGTATTGGGAAGTCATCTCCGGTGAACTTTTGTATTGGGAAAGTCATCTCCGGTGAACTTTTGTATTGGGAAAGTCATCTCCGGTGAACTTTTGTATTGGGAAAGTCATCTCCGGTGAACTTTTGTATTGGGAAAGTCATCTCCGGTGAACTTTTGTATTGGAAAAGTCATCTCCGGTGAACTTTTGTATGGGAAAAGTCATCTCCGGTGAACTTTTGTATTGGGAAAGTCATCTCCGGTGAACTTTTGTATTGGGAAAGTCATCTCCGGTGAACTTTTGTATGGGAAAAGTCATCTCCGGTGAACTTTTGTATTGGAAAAGTCATGCCCGGTGAACTTTTGTATTGGGAAAGTCATGCCCGGTGAACTTTTGTATTGGGAAAGTCATCTCCGGTGAACTTTTGTATTGGGAAAGTCATCTCCGGTGAACTTTTGTATGGGAAATGTCATGCCCGGTGAACTTTTGTATTGGGAAAGTCATGCCCGGTGAACTTTTATATTGGGAAAGTCATCTCCGGTGAACTTTTGTATGCGAAAAGTCATCTCCGGTGAACTTTTATATTGGGAAAGTCATCTCCGGTGAACTTTTGTATGGGAAAAGTCATCTCCGGTGAACTTTTGTATGGGAAAAGTCATCTCCGGTAAACTTTTGTATGGGAAAAGTCATCTCCGGTGAACTTTTGTATTGGGAAAGTCATCTCCGGTGAACTTTTGTATTGGGAAAGTCATCTCCGGTGAACTTTTGTATGGGAAAAGTCATCTCCGGTGAACTTTTGTATGGGAAAAGTCATCTCCGGTGAACTTTTGTATTGGGAAAGTCATCTCCGGTGAACTTTTGTATGGGAAAGTCATCTCCGGTGAACTTTTATATTGGGAAAGTCATCTCCGGTGAACTTTTGTATGGGAAAAGTCATCTCCGGTGAACTTTTGTATGGGAAAAGTCATCTCCGGTGAACTTTTGTATTGGGAAAGTCATCTCCGGTGAACTTTTGTATTGGGAAAGTCATCTCCGGTGAACTTTTGTATTGGGAAAGTCATCTCCGGTGAACTTTTGTATGGGAAAAGTCATCTCCGGTGAACTTTTGTATTGGGAAAGTCATCTCCGGTGAACTTTTGTATTGGGAAAGTCATCTCCGGTGAACTTTTGTATGGGAAAAGTCATCTCCGGTGAACTTTTGTATTGGGAAAGTCATCTCCGGTGAACTTTTGTATGGGAAAAGTCATCTCCGGTGAACTTTTGTATTGGGAAAGTCATGCCCGGTGAACTTTTGTATTGGGAAAGTCATCTCCGGTGAACTTTTGTATTGGGAAAGTCATCTCCGGTGAACTTTTGTATTGGGAAAGTCATGCCCGGTGAACTTTTGTATTGGGAAAGTCATGCCCGGTGAACTTTTATATTGGGAAAGTCATCTCCGGTGAACTTTTGTATTGGGAAAGTCATGCCCGGTGAACTTTTATATTGGGAAAGTCATCTCCGGTGAACTTTTGTATTGGGAAAGTCATGCCCGGTGAACTTTTGTATTGGGAAAGTCATCTCCGCTGAACTTTTGTATGGGAAAAGTCATCTCCGGTGAACTTTTGTATGGGAAAAGTCATCTCCGGTGAACTTTTGTATTGGGAAAGTCATCTCCGGTGAACTTTTGTATGGGAAAAGTCATCTCCGGTGAACTTTTGTATTGGTAAAGTCATCTCCGGTGAACTTTTGTATGGGAAAAGTCATCTCCGGTGAACTTTTGTATTGGGAAAGTCATCTCCGGTGAACTTTTGTATTGGGAAAGTCATGCCCGGTGAACTTTTGTATTGGGAAAGTCATGCCCGGTGAACTTTTATATTGGGAAAGTCATCTCCGGTGAACTTTTGTATTGGGAAAGTCATCTCCGGTGAACTTTTGTATTGGGAAAGTCATCTCCGGTGACTTTTGTATGGGAAAAGTCATCTCCGGTGAACTTTTGTTTTGGGAAAGTCATGCCCGGTGAACTTTTGTATTGGGAAAGTCATGCCCGGTGAACTTTTGTATGGGAAAAGTCATCTCCGGTGAACTTTTGTATTGGGAAAGTCATGCCCGGTGAACTTTTGTATTGGGAAAGTCATGCCCGGTGAAATTTTATATTGGGAAAGTCATCTCCGGTGAACTTTTGTATGGGAAAAGTCATCTCCGGTGAACTTTTGTATGGGAAAAGTCATCTCCGGTGAACTTTTGTATTGGGAAAGTCATCTCCGGTGAACTTTTGTATTGGGAAAGTCATCTCCGGTGAACTTTTGTATGGGAAAGTCATCTCCGGTGAACTTTTGTATGGGAAAAGTCATCTCCGGTGAACTTTTGTATGGGAAAAGTAATCTCCGGTGAACTTTTGTATGGGAAAAGTCATCTCCGGTGAACTTTTGTATTGGGAAAGTCATGCCCGGTGAACTTTTGTATTGGGAAAGTCATGCCCGGTGAACTTTTATATTGGGAAAGTCATCTCCGGTGAACTTTTGTATTGGGAAAGTCATCTCCGGTGAACTTTTGTATGGGAAAAGTCATCTCCGGTGAACTTTTGTATTGGGAAAGTCATCTCCGGTGAACTTTTGTATTGGGAAAGTCATCTCCGGTGAACTTTTGTATTGGGAAAGTCATCTCCGGTGAACTTTTGTATTGGGAAAGTCATCTCCGGTGAACTTTTGTATTGGGAAAGTCATCTCCGGTGAACTTTTGTATTGGGAAAGTCATCTCCGGTGAACTTTTGTATGGGAAAAGTCATCTCCGGTGAACTTTTGTATGGGAAAAGTCATCTCCGGTGAACTTTTGTATTGGGAAAGTCATCTCCGGTGAACTTTTGTATTGGGAAAGTAATCTCCGGTGAACTTTTGTATTGGGAAAGTCATGCCCGGTGAACTTTTATATTGGGAAAGTCATCTCCGGTGAACTTTTGTATGGGAAAAGTCATCTCCGGTGAACTTTTGTATGGGAAAAGTCATCTCCGGTGAACTTTTGTATTGGGAAAGTCATCTCCGGTGAACTTTTGTATGGGAAAAGTCATCTCCGGTGAACTTTTGTATTGGGAAAGTCATCTCCGGTGAACTTTTGTATGGGAAAAGTCATGCCCGGTGAACTTTTGTATTGGGAAAGTCATGCCCGGTGAACTTTTATATTGGGAAAGTCATCTCCGGTGAACTTTTGTATTGGGAAAGTCATCTCCGGTGAACTTTTGTATTGGGAAAGTCATCTCCGGTGAACTTTTGTATGGGAAAAGTCATCTCCGGTGAACTTTTGTATTGGGAAAGTCATGCCCGGTGAACTTTTGTATTGGGAAAGTCATGCCCGGTGAACTTTTGTATGGGAAAAGTCATCTCCGGTGAACTTTTGTATTGGGAAAGTCATCTCCGGTGAACTTTTGTATTGGGAAAGTCATCTCCGGTGAACTTTTGTATGGGAAAAGTCATCTCCGGTGAACTTTTGTATTGGGAAAGTCATGCCCGCTGAACTTTTGTATTGGGAAAGTCATGCCCGGTGAACTTTTGTATAGGAAAAGTCATCTCCGGTGAACTTTTGTATTGGGAAAGTCATCTCCGGTGAACTTTTGTATGGGAAAAGTCATGCCCGGTGAACTTTTGTATTGGGAAAGTCATGCCCGGTGAACTTTTATATTGGGAAAGTCATCTCCGGTGAACTTTTGTATTGGGAAAGTCATCTCCGGTGAACTTTTGTATTGGGAAAGTCATCTCCGGTGAACTTTTGTATTGGGAAAGTCATCTCCGGTGAACTTTTGTATTGGGAAAGTCATGCCCGGTGAACTTTTGTATGGGAAAAGTCATCTCCGGTGAACTTTTGTATTGGGAAAGTCATCTCCGGTGAACTTTTGTATTGGGAAAGTCATCTCCGGTGAACTTTTGTATTGGGAAAGTCATCTCCGGTGAACTTTTGTATGGGAAAAGTCATCTCCGGTGAACTTTTGTATTGGGAAAGTCATCTCCGGTGAACTTTTGTATGGGAAAAGTCATCTCCGGTGAACTTTTGTATTGGGAAAGTCATGCCCGGTGAACTTTTGTATTGGGAAAGTCATCTCCGGTGAACTTTTGTATTGGGAAAGTCATCTCCGGTGAACTTTTGTATTGGGAAAGTCATGCCCGGTGAACTTTTGTATTGGGAAAGTCATGCCCGGTGAACTTTTATATTGGAAAGTCATCTCCGGTGAAATTTTGTATTGGGAAAGTCATGCCCGGTGAACTTTTATATTGGGAAAGTCATCTCCGGTGAACTTTTGTATTGGGAAAGTCATGCCCGGTGAACTTTTGTATTGGGAAAGTCATCTCCGGTGAACTTTTGTATGGGAAAAGTCATCTCCGGTGAACTTTTGTATTGGGAAAGTCATCTCCGGTGAACTTTTGTATGGGAAAAGTCATCTCCGGTGAACTTTTGTATTGGGAAAGTCATCTCCGGTGAACTTTTGTATGGGAAAAGTCATCTCCGGTGAACTTTTGTATTGGGAAAGTCATCTCCGGTGAACTTTTGTATTGGGAAAGTCATGCCCGGTGAACTTTTGTATTGGGAAAGTCATGCCCGGTGAACTTTTATATTGGGAAAGTCATCTCCGGTGAACTTTTGTATTGGGAAAGTCATCTCCGGTGAACTTTTGTATTGGGAAAGTCATCTCCGGTGAACTTTTGTATGGGAAAAGTCATCTCCGGTGAACTTTTGTTTTGGGAAAGTCATGCCCGGTGAACTTTTGTATTGGGAAAGTCATGCCCGGTGAACTTTTGTATTGGGAAAGTCATGCCCGGTGAACTTTTGTATGGGAAAAGTCATCTCCGGTGAACTTTTGTATGGGAAAAGTCATCTCCGGTGAACTTTTGTATGGGAAAAGTCATCTCCGGTGAACTTTTGTATGGGAAAGTCATCTCCGGTGAACTTTTGTATGGGAAAAGTCATCTCCGGTGAACTTTTATATGGAAAAGTCATCTCCGGTGAACTTTTGTATGGGAAAAGTCATCTCCGGTGAACTTTTGTATTGGGAAAGTCATGCCCGGTGAACTTTTGTATTGGGAAAGTCATGCCCGGTGAACTTTTATATTGGGAAAGTCATCTCCGGTGAACTTTTGTATTGGGAAAGTCATCTCCGGTGAACTTTTGTATGGGAAAAGTCATCTCCGGTGAACTTTTGTATTGGGAAAGTCATCTTCGGTGAACTTTTGTATTGGGAAAGACATCTCCGGTGAACTTTTGTATTGGGAAAGTCATCTCCGGTGAACTTTTGTATTGGGAAAGTCATCTCCGGTGAACTTTTGTATTGGGAAAGTCATCTCCGGTGAACTTTTGTATTGGGAAAGTCATCTCCGGTGAACTTTTGTATGGGAAAAGTCATCTCCGGTGAACTTTTGTATGGGAAAAGTCATCTCCGGTGAACTTTTGTATTGGGAAAGTCATGCCCGGTGAACTTTTGTATTGGGAAAGTCATGCCCGGTGAACTTTTATATTGGGAAAGTCATCTCCGGTGAACTTTTGTATTGGGAAAGTCATCTCCGGTGAACTTTTGTATTGGGAAAGTCATGCCCGGTGAACTTTTATATTGGGAAAGTCATCTCCGGTGAACTTTTGTATGGAAAAGTCATCTCCGGTGAACTTTTGTATGGGAAAAGTCATCTCCGGTGAACTTTTGTATGGGAAAAGTCATCTCCGGTGAACTTTTGTATTGGGAAAGTCATCTCCGGTGAACTTTTGTATGGGAAAAGTCATCTCCGGTGAACTTTTGTATTGGGAAAGTCATGCCCGGTGAACTTTTATATTGGGAAAGTCATCTCCGGTGAACTTTTGAATTGGGAAAGTCATCTCCGGTGAACTTTTGTATAGGAAAAGTCATGCCCGGTGAAATTTTGTATTGGGAAAGTCATCTCCGGTGAACTTTTGTATTGGGAAAGTCATGCCCGGTGAACTTTTGTATTGGGAAAGTCATGCCCGGTGAACTTTTATATTGGGAAAGTCATCTCCGGTGAACTTTTGTATTGGGAAAGTCATCTCCGGTGAACTTTTGTATTGGGAAAGTCATCTCCGGTGAACTTTTGTATGGGAAAAGTCATCTCCGGTGAACTTTTGTATGGGAAAGTCATCTCCGGTGAACTTTTGTATGGGAAAAGTCATCTCCGGTGAACTTTTGTATGGGAAAAGTCATCTCCGGTGAACTTTTGTATTGGGAAAGTCATCTCCGGTGAACTTTTGTATTGGGAAAGTCATCTCCGGTGAACTTTTGTATGGGAAAAGTCATCTCCGGTGAACTTTTGTATTGGGAAAGTCATCTCCGGTGAACTTTTGTATTGGGAAAGTCATCTCCGGTGAACTTTTGTATGGGAAAAGTCATATCCGGTGAACTTTTGTATTGGGAAAGTCATCTCCGGTGAACTTTTGTATGGGAAAAGTCATCTCCGGTGAACTTTTGTATTGGGAAAGTCATCTCCGGTGAACTTTTGTATTGGGAAAGTCATCTCCGGTGAACTTTTGTATAGGAAAAGTCATCTCCGGTGAATTTTTGTATTGGGAAAGTCATCTCCGGTGAACTTTTGTATGGGAAAAGTCATCTCCGGTGAACTTTTGTATTGGGAAAGTCATCTCCGGTGAACTTTTGTATGGAAAAAGTCATCTCCGGTGAACTTTTGTATTGGGAAAGTCATCTCCGGTGAACTTTTGTATGGGAAAAGTCATCTCCGGTGAACTTTTGTATTGGGAAAGTCATCTCCGGTGAACTTTTGTATGGGAAAAGTCATCTCCAGTGAACTTTTGTATTGGGAAAGTCATCTCCGGTGAACTTTTGTATTGGGAAAGTCATCTCCGGTGAACTTTTGTATGGGAAAAGTCATCTCCGGTGAACTTTTGTATTGGGAAAGTCATCTCCGGTGAACTTTTGTATTGGGAAAGTCATCTCCGGTGAACTTTTGTATGGGAAAAGTCATCTCCGGTGAACTTTTGTATTGGAAAAGTCATCTCCGGTGAACTTTTGTATGGGAAAAGTCATCTCCGGTGAACTTTTGTATTGGGAAAGTCATCTCCGGTGAACTTTTGTATGGGAAAAGTCATCTCCGGTGAACTTTTGTATTGGGAAAGTCATCTCCGGTGAACTTTTGTATGGGAAAAGTCATCTCCGGTGAACTTTTGTATGGGAAAGTCATCTCCGGTGAACTTTTGTATGGGAAAGTCATCTCCGGTGAACTTTTGTATTGGGAAAGTCATCTCCGGTGAACTTTTGTATGGGAAAAGTCATGCCCGGTGAACTTTTGTATTGGGAAAGTCGTGCCCGGTGAACTTTTGTATTTGGAAAGTCATGCCCGGTGAACTTTTGTATTGGGAAAGTCATCTCCGGTGAACTTTTGTATTGGGAAAGTCATGCCCGGTGAACTTTTGTATTGGGAAAGTCATGCCCGGTGAACTTTTATATTGGGAAAGTCATCTCCGGTGAACTTTTGTATTGGGAAAGTCATGCCCGGTGAACTTTTATATTGGGAAAGTCATCTCCGGTGAACTTTTGTATTGGGAAAGTCATGCCCGGTGAACTTTTGTATTGGGAAAGTCATCTCCGGTGAACTTTTGTATGGGAAAAGTCATCTCCGGTGAACTTTTGTATGGGAAAAGTCATCTCCGGTGAACTTTTGTATTGGGAAAGTCATCTCCGGTGAACTTTTGTATGGGAAAAGTCATCTCCGGTGAACTTTTGTATTGGGAAAGTCATCTCCGGTGAACTTTTGTATGGGAAAAGTCATCTCCGGTGAACTTTTGTATTGGGAAAGTCATCTCCGGTGAACTTTTGTATTGGGAAAGTCATGCCCGGTGAACTTTTGTATTGGGAAAGTCATGCCCGGTGAACTTTTATATTGGGAAAGTCATCTCCGGTGAACTTTTGTATTGGGAAAGTCATGCCCGGTGAACTTTTATATTGGGAAAGTCATCTCCGGTGAACTTTTGTATTGGGAAAGTCATCTCCGGTGAACTTTTGTATTGGGAAAGTCATGCCCGGTGAACTTTTGTATTGGGAAAGTCTGCCCGGTGAACTTTTATATTGGGAAAGTCATCTCCGGTGAACTTTTGTATTGGGAAAGTCATGCCCGGTGAACTTTTATATTGGGAAAGTCATCTCCGGTGAACTTTTGTATTGGGAAAGTCATGCCCGGTGAACTTTTGTATTGGGAAAGTCATCTCCGGTGAACTTTTGTATGGGAAAAGTCATCTCCGGTGAACTTTTGTATTGGGAAAGTCATCTCCGGTGAACTTTTGTATGGGAAAAGTCATCTCCGGTGAACTTTTGTATTGGGAAAGTCATCTCCGGTGAACTTTTGTATGGGAAAAGTCATCTCCGCTGAACTTTTGTATTGGGAAAGTCATCTCCGGTGAACTTTTGTATTGGGAAAGTCATCTCCGGTGAACTTTTGTATGGGAAAAGTCATCTCCGGTGAACTTTTGTTTTGGGAAAGTCATGCCCGGTGAACTTTTGTATTGGGAAAGACATGCCCGGTTAACTTTTGTATTGGGAAAGTCATGCCCGGTGAACTTTTGTATGGGAAAAGTCATCTCCGGTGAACTTTTGTATGGGAAAAGTCATCTCCGGTGAACTTTTGTATGGGAAAAGTCATCTCCGGTGAACTTTTGTATGGGAAAGTCATCTCCGGTGAACTTTTGTATGGGAAAAGTCATCTCCGGTGAACTTTTATATGGGAAAAGTCATCTCCGGTGAACTTTTGTATGGGAAAAGTCATCTCCGGTGAACTTTTGTATTGGGAAAGTCATGCCCGGTGAACTTTTGTATTGGGAAAGTCATGCCCGGTGAACTTTTATATTGGGAAAGTCATCTCCGGTGAACTTTTGTATTGGGAAAGTCATCTCCGGTGAACTTTTGTATGGGAAAAGTCATCTCCGGTGAACTTTTGTATTGGGAAAGTCATCTTCGGTGAACTTTTGTATTGGGAAAGACATCTCCGGTGAACTTTTGTATTGGGAAAGTCATCTCCGGTGAACTTTTGTATTGGGAAAGTCATCTCCGGTGAACTTTTGTATTGGGAAAGTCATCTCCGGTGAACTTTTGTATTGGGAAAGTCATGCCCGGTGAACTTTTGTATTGGGAAAGTCATGCCATGTGAACTTTTATATTGGGAAAGTCATCTCCGGTGAACTTTTGTATTGGGAAAGTCATGCCCGGTGAACTTTTATATTGGGAAAGTCATCTCCGGTGAACTTTTGTATTGGGAAAGTCATGACCGGTGAACTTTTGTATTGGGAAAGTCATCTCCGGTGAACTTTTGTATGGGAAAAGTCATCTCCGGTGAACTTTTGTATTGGGAAAGTCATCTCCGGTGAACTTTTGTATGGGAAAAGTCATCTCCGGTGAACTTTTGTATTGGGAAAGTCATCTCCGGTGAACTTTTGTATGGGAAAAGTCATCTCCGGTGAACTTTTGTATTGGGAAAGTCATCTCCGGTGAACTTTTGTATTGGGAAAGTCATGCCCGGTGAACTTTTGTATTGGGAAAGTCATGCCCGGTGAACTTTTATATTGGGAAAGTCATCTCCGGTGAACTTTTGTATTGGGAAAGTCATCTCCGGTGAACTTTTGTATTGGGAAAGTCATCTCCGGTGAACTTTTGTATGGGAAAAGTCATCTCCGGTGAACTTTTGTTTTGGGAAAGTCATGCCCGGTGAACTTTTGTATTGGGAAAGTCATGCCCGGTGAACTTTTGTATTGGGAAAGTCATGCCCGGTGAACTTTTGTATGGGAAAAGTCATCTCCGGTGAACTTTTGTATGGGAAAAGTCATCTCCGGTGAACTTTTGTATGGGAAAAGTCATCTCCGGTGAACTTTTGTATGGGAAAGTCATCTCCGGTGAACTTTAGTATGGGAAAAGTCATCTCCGGTGAACTTTTATATGGGAAAAGTCATCTCCGGTGAACTTTTGTATGGGAAAAGTCATCTCCGGTGAACTTTTGTATTGGGAAAGTCATGCCCGGTGAACTTTTGTATTGGGAAAGTCATGCCCGGTGAACTTTTATATTGGGAAAGTCATCTCCGGTGAACTTTTGTATTGGGAAAGTCATCTCCGGTGAACTTTTGTATGGGAAAAGTCATCTCCGGTGAACTTTTGTATTGGGAAAGTCATCTTCGGTGAACTTTTGTATTGGGAAAGACATCTCCGGTGAACTTTTGTATTGGGAAAGTCATCTCCGGTGAACTTTTGTATTGGGAAAGTCATCTCCGGTGAACTTTTGTATTGGGAAAGTCATCTCCGGTGAACTTTTGTATTGGGAAAGTCATCTCCGGTGAACTTTTGTATGGGAAAAGTCATCTCCGGTGAACTTTTGTATGGGAAAAGTCATCTCCGGTGAACTTTTGTATTGGGAAAGTCATGCCCGGTGAACTTTTGTATTGGGAAAGTCATGCCCGGTGAACTTTTATATTGGGAAAGTCATCTCCGGTGAACTTTTGTATTGGGAAAGTCATCTCCGGTGAACTTTTGTATTGGGAAAGTCATGCCCGGTGAACTTTTATATTGGGAAAGTCATCTCCGGTGAACTTTTGTATGGAAAAGTCATCTCCGGTGAACTTTTGTATGGGAAAAGTCATCTCCGGTGAACTTTTGTATTGGGAAAGTCATCTCCGGTGAACTTTTGTATGGGAAAAGTCATCTCCGGTGAACTTTTGTATTGGGAAAGTCATGCCCGGTGAACTTTTATATTGGGAAAGTCATCTCCGGTGAACTTTTGAATTGGGAAAGTCATCTCCGGTGAACTTTTGTATAGGAAAAGTCATGCCCGGTGAAATTTTGTATTGGGAAAGTCATCTCCGGTGAACTTTTGTATTGGGAAAGTCATGCCCGGTGAACTTTTGTATTGGGAAAGTCATGCCCGGTGAACTTTTATATTGGGAAAGTCATCTCCGGTGAACTTTTGTATTGGGAAAGTCATCTCCGGTGAACTTTTGTATTGGGAAAGTCATCTCCGGTGAACTTTTGTATGGGAAAAGTCATCTCCGGTGAACTTTTGTATGGGAAAGTCATCTCCGGTGAACTTTTGTATGGGAAAAGTCATCTCCGGTGAACTTTTGTATGGGAAAAGTCATCTCCGGTGAACTTTTGTATTGGGAAAGTCATCTCCGGTGAACTTTTGTATTGGGAAAGTCATCTCCGGTGAACTTTTGTATGGGAAAAGTCATCTCCGGTGAACTTTTGTATTGGGAAAGTCATCTCCGGTGAACTTTTGTATTGGGAAAGTCATCTCCGGTGAACTTTTGTATGGGAAAAGTCATCTCCGGTGAACTTTTGTATTGGGAAAGTCATCTCCGGTGAACTTTTGTATGGGAAAAGTCATCTCCGGTGAACTTTTGTATTGGGAAAGTCATCTCCGGTGAACTTTTGTATTGGGAAAGTCATCTCCGGTGAACTTTTGTATGGGAAAAGTCATCTCCGGTGAATTTTTGTATTGGGAAAGTCATCTCCGGTGAACTTTTGTATGGGAAAAGTCATCTCCGGTGAACTTTTGTATTGGGAAAGTCATCTCCGGTGAACTTTTGTATGGGAAAAGTCATCTCCGGTGAACTTTTGTATTGGGAAAGTCATCTCCGGTGAACTTTTGTATGGGAAAAGTCATCTCCGGTGAACTTTTGTATTGGGAAAGTCATCTCCGGTGAACTTTTGTATGGGAAAGTCATCTCCAGTGAACTTTTGTATTGGGAAAGTCATCTCCGGTGAACTTTTGTATTGGGAAAGTCATCTCCGGTGAACTTTTGTATGGGAAAAGTCATCTCCGGTGAACTTTTGTATTGGGAAAGTCATCTCCGGTGAACTTTTGTATTGGGAAAGTCATCTCCGGTGAACTTTTGTATGGGAAAAGTCATCTCCGGTGAACTTTTGTATTGGAAAAGTCATCTCCGGTGAACTTTTGTATGGGAAAAGTCATCTCCGGTGAACTTTTGTATTGGGAAAGTCATCTCCGGTGAACTTTTGTATGGGAAAAGTCATCTCCGGTGAACTTTTGTATTGGGAAAGTCATCTCCGGTGAACTTTTGTATGGGTAAAGTCATCTCCGGTGAACTTTTGTATGGGAAAGTCATCTCCGGTGAACTTTTGTATGGGAAAGTCATCTCCGGTGAACTTTTGTATTGGGAAAGTCATCTCCGGTGAACTTTTGTATGGGAAAAGTCATGCCCGGTGAACTTTTGTATTGGGAAAGTCGTGCCCGGTGAACTTTTGTATTGGGAAAGTCATGCCCGGTGAACTTTTGTATTGGGAAAGTCATCTCCGGTGAACTTTTGTATTGGGAAAGTCATGCCCGGTGAACTTTTGTATTGGGAAAGTCATGCCCGGTGAACTTTTATATTGGGAAAGTCATCTCCGGTGAACTTTTGTATTGGGAAAGTCATGCCCGGTGAACTTTTATATTGGGAAAGTCATCTCCGGTGAACTTTTGTATTGGGAAAGTCATGCCCGGTGAACTTTTGTATTGGGAAAGTCATCTCCGGTGAACTTTTGTATGGGAAAAGTCATCTCCGGTGAACTTTTGTATGGGAAAAGTCATCTCCGGTGAACTTTTGTATTGGGAAAGTCATCTCCGGTGAACTTTTGTATGGGAAAAGTCATCTCCGGTGAACTTTTGTATTGGGAAAGTCATCTCCGGTGAACTTTTGTATGGAAAAAGTCATCTCCGGTGAACTTTTGTATTGGGAAAGTCATCTCCGGTGAACTTTTGTATTGGGAAAGTCATGCCCGGTGAACTTTTGTATTGGGAAAGTCATGCCCGGTGAACTTTTATATTGGGAAAGTCATCTCCGGTGAACTTTTGTATTGGGAAAGTCATCTACGGTGAACTTTTGTATTGGGAAAGTCATCTCCGGTGAACTTTTATATTGGGAAAGTCATCTCCGGTGAACTTTTGTATTGGGAAAGTCATGCCCGGTGAACTTTTGTATTGGGAAAGTCGTGCCCGGTGAACTTTTGTATTGGGAAAGTCATGCCCGGTGAACTTTTGTATTGGAAAAGTCATCTCCGGTGAACTTTTGTATTGGGAAAGTCATGCCCGGTGAACTTTTGTATTGGGAAAGTCATGCCCGGTGAACTTTTATATCGGGAAAGTCATCTCCGGTGAACTTTTGTATTGGGAAAGTCATGCCCGGTGAACTTTTATATTGGGAAAGTCATCTCCGGTGAACTTTTGTATTGGGAAAGTCATGCCCGGTGAACTTTTGTATTGGGAAAGTCATCTCCGGTGAACTTTTGTATGGGAAAAGTCATCTCCGGTGAACTTTTGTATGGGAAAAGTCATCTCCGGTGAACTTTTGTATTGGGAAAGTCATCTCCGGTGAACTTTTGTATGGGAAAAGTCATCTCCGGTGAACTTTTGTATTGGGAAAGTCATCTCCGGTGAACTTTTGTATGGGAAAAGTCATCTCCGGTGAACTTTTGTATTGGGAAAGTCATCTCCGGTCAACTTTTGTATTGGGAAAGTCATGCCCGGTGAACTTTTGTATTGGGAAAGTCATGCCCGGTGAACTTTTATATTGGGAAAGTCATCTCCGGTGAACTTTTGTATTGGGAAAGTCATCTCCGGTGAACTTTTGTATTGGGAAAGTCATCTCCGGTGAACTTTTGTATGGGAAAAGTCATCTTCGGTGAACTTTTGTTTTGGGAAAGTCATGCCCGGTGAACTTTTGTATTGGGAAAGTCATGCCCGGTGAACTTTTGTATTGGGAAAGTCATGCCCGGTGAACTTTTGTATGGGAAAAGTCATCTCCGGTGAACTTTTGTATGGGAAAAGTCATCTCCGGTGAACTTTTGTATGGGAAAAGTCATCTCCGGTGAACTTTTGTATGGGAAAGTCATCTCCGGTGAACTTTTGTATGGGAAAAGTCATCTCCGGTGAACTTTTGTATGGGAAAAGTCATCTCCGGTGAACTTTTGTATGGGAAAAGTCATCTCCGGTGAACTTTTGTATTGGGAAAGTCATGCCCGGTGAACTTTTGTATTGGGAAAGTCATCTCCGGTGAACTTTTGTATGGGAAAAGTCATCTCCGGTGAACTTTTGTATTGGGAAAGTCATCTCCGGTGAACTTTTGTATTGGGAAAGTCACCTCCGGTGAACTTTTGTATTGGGAAAGTCATCTCCGGTGAACTTTTGTATTGGGAAAGTCATCTGCGGTGAGCTTTTGTATTGGGAAAGTCATCTCCGGTGAACTTTTGTATTGGGAAAGTCATCTCCGGTGAACTTTTGTATGGGAAAAGTCATCTCCGGTGAACTTTTGTATGGGAAAAGTCATCTCCGGTGAACTTTTGTATTGGGAAAGTCATGCCCGGTGAACTTTTGTATTGGGAAAGTCATGCCCGGTGAACTTTTATATTGGGAAAGTCATCTCCGGTGAACTTTTGTATTGGGAAAGTCATCTCCGGTGAACTTTTGTATTGGGAAAGTCATCTCCGGTGAACTTTTGTATTGGGAAAGTCATGCCCGGTGAACTTTTATATTGGGAAAGTCATCTCCGGTGAACTTTTGTATGGGAAAAGTCATCTCCGGTGAACTTTTGTATGGGAAAAGTCATCTCCGGTGAACTTTTGTATTGGGAAAGTCATCTCCGGTGAACTTTTGTATGGGAAAAGTCATCTCCGGTGAACTTTTGTATTGGGAAAGTCATCTCCGGTGAACTTTTGTATGGGAAAAGTCATGCCCGGTGAACTTTTGTATTGGGAAAGTCATGCCCGGTGAACTTTTATATTGGGAAAGTCATCTCCGGTGAACTTTTGTATTGGGAAAGTCATCTCCGGTGAACTTTTGTATTGGGAAAGTCATCTCCGGTGAACTTTTGTATGGGAAAAGTCATCTCCGGTGAACTTTTGTATTGGGAAAGTCATGCCCGGTGAACTTTTGTATTGGGAAAGTCATGCCCGGTGAACTTTTGTATGGGAAAAGTCATCTCCGGTGAACTTTTGTATTGGGAAAGTCATCTCCGGTGAACTTTTGTATTGGGAAAGTCATCTCCGGTGAACTTTTGTATGGTAAAAGTCATCTCCGGTGAACTTTTGTATTGGGAAAGTCATGCCCGGTGAACTTTTGTATTGGGAAAGTCATGCCCGGTGAACTTTTGTATGGGAAAAGTCATCTCCGGTGAACTTTTGTATTGGGAAAGTCATCTCCGGTGAACTTTTGTATGGGAAAAGTCATGCCCGGTGAACTTTTGTATTGGGAAAGTCATGCCCGGTGAACTTTTATATTGGGAAAGTCATTTCCGGTGAACTTTTGTATTGGGAAAGTCATCTCCGGTGAACTTTTGTATTGGGAAAGTCATTTCCGGTGAACTTTTGTATTGGGAAAGTCATCTCCGGTGAACTTTTGTATTGGGAAAGTCATGCCCGGTGAACTTTTGTATGGGAAAAGTCATCTCCGGTGAACTTTTGTATTGGGAAAGTCATCTCCGGTGAACTTTTGTATTGGGAAAGTCATCTCCGGTGAACTTTTGTATTGGGAAAGTCATCTCCGGTGAACTTTCGTATGGGAAAAGTCATCTCCGGTGAACTTTTGTATTGGGAAAGTCATCTCCGGTGAACTTTTGTATGGGAAAAGTCATCTCCGGTGAACTTTTGTATTGGGAAAGTCATGCCCGGTGAACTTTTGTATTGGGAAAGTCATCTCCGGTGAACTTTTGTATTGGAAAAGTCATCTCCGGTGAACTTTTGTATTGGGAAAGTCATGCCCGGTGAACTTTTGTATTGGGAAAGTCATGCCCGGTGAACTTTTATATTGGGAAAGTCATCTCCGGTGAACTTTTGTATTGGGAAAGTCGTGCCCGGTGAACTTTTATATTGGGAAAGTCATCTCCGGTGAACTTTTGTATTGGGAAAGTCATGCCCGGTGAACTTTTGTATTGGGAAAGTCATCTCCGGTGAACTTTTGTATGGGAAAAGTCATCTCCGGTGAACTTTTGTATGGGAAAAGTCATCTCCGGTGAACTTTTGTATTGGGAAAGTCATCTCCGGTGAAATTTGTATGGGAAAAGTCATCTCCGGTGAACTTTTGTATTGGGAAAGTCATCTCCGGTGAACTTTTGTATGGGAAAAGTCATCTCCGGTGAACTTTTGTATTGGGAAAGTCATCTCCGGTGAACTTTTGTATTGGGAAAGTCATGCCCGGTGAACTTTTGTATTGGAAAAGTCATGCCCGGTGAACTTTTATATTGGGAAAGTCATCTCCGGTGAACTTTTGTATTGGGAAAGTCATCTCCGGTGAACTTTTGTATTGGGAAAGTCATCTCCGGTGAACTTTTGTATGGGAAAAGTCATCTCCGGTGAACTTTTGTTTTGGGAAAGTCATGCCCGGTGAACTTTTGTATTGGGAAAGTCATGCCCGGTGAACTTTTGTATTGGGAAAGTCATGCCCGGTGAACTTTTGTATGGGAAAAGTCATCTCCGGTGAACTTTTGTATGGGAAAAGTCATCTCCGGTGAACTTTTGTATGCGAAAGTCATCTCCGGTGAACTTTTGTATGGGAAAAGTCATCTCCGGTGAACTTTTGTATGGGAAAAGTCATCTCCGGTGAACTTTTGTATGGGAAAAGTCATCTCCGGTGAACTTTTGTATTGGGAAAGTCATGCCCGGTGAACTTTTGTATTGGGAAAGTCATGCCCGGTGAACTTTTATATTGGGAAAGTCATCTCCGGTGAACTTTTGTATTGGGAAAGTCATCTCCGGTGAACTTTTGTATGGGAAAAGCCATCTCCGATGAACTTTCGTATTGGGAAAGTCATCTCCGGTGAACTTTTGTATTGGGAAAATCATATCCGGTGAACTTTTGTATTGGGAAAGTCATCTCCGGTGAACTTTTGTATTGGGAAAGTCATCTCCGGTGAACTTTTGTATTGGGAAAGTCATTTCCGGTGAACTTTTGTATGGGAAAAGTCATCTCCGGTGAACTTTTGTATGGGAAAAGTCATCTCCGGTGAACTTTTGTATTGGGAAAGTCCTGCCCGGTGAACTTTTGTATTGGGAAAGTCATGCCCGGTGAACTTTTATATTGGGAAAGTCATCTCCGGTGAACTTTTGTATTGGGAAAGTCATCTCCGGTGAACTTTTGTATTGGGAAAGTCATCTCCGGTGAACTTTTGTATTGGGAAAGTCATGCCCGGTGAACTTTTATATTGGGAAAGTCATCTCCGGTGAACTTTTGTATGGGAAAAGTCATCTCCGGTGAACTTTTGTATGGGAAAAGTCATCTCCGGTGAACTTTTGTATTGGGAAAGTCATCTCCGGTGAACTTTTGTATGGGAAAAGTCATGCCCGGTGAACTTTTGTATTGGGAAAGTCATGCCCGGTGAATTTTTATATTGGGAAAGTCATCTCCGGTGAACTTTTGTATTGGGAAAGTCATCTCCGGTGAACTTTTGTATTGGGAAAGTCATCTCCGGTGAACTTTTGTATGGGAAAGTCATCTCCGGTGAACTTTTGTATTGGGAAAGTCATGCCCGGTGAACTTTTGTATTGGGAAAGTCATGCCCGGTGAACTTTTGTATGGAAAAAGTCATCTCCGGTGAACTTTTGTATTGGGAAAGTCATGCCCGGTGAACTTTTATATTGGGAAAGTCATCTCCGGTGAACTTTTGTATGGGAAAAGTCATCTCCGGTGAACTTTTGTATGGGAAAAGTCATCTCCGGTGAACTTTTGTATTGGGAAAGTCATCTCCGGTGAACTTTTGTATGGGAAAAGTCATCTCCGGTGAACTTTTGTATTGGGAAAGTCATCTCCGGTGAACTTTTGTATTGGGAAAGTCATCTCCGGTGAACTTTTGTATTGGGAAAGTCATCTCCGGTGAACTTTTGTATTGGGAAAGTCATCTGCGGTGAACTTTTGTATTGGGAAAGTCATCTCCGGTGAACTTTTGTATTGGGAAAGTCATGCCCGGTGAACTTTTGTATTGGGAAAGTCATGCCCGGTGAACTTTTATATTGGGAAAGTCATCTCCGGTGAACTTTTGTATTGGGAAAGTCATCTCCGGTGAACTTTTGTATTGGGAAAGTCATCTCCGGTGAACTTTTGTATTGGGAAAGTCATGCCCGGTGAACTTTTATATTGGGAAAGTCATCTCCGGTGAACTTTTGTATGGGAAAAGTCATCTCCGGTGAACTTTTGTATGGGAAAAGTCATCTCCGGTGAACTTTTGTATTGGGAAAGTCATCTCCGGTGAACTTTTGTATGGGAAAAGTCATCTCCGGTGAACTTTTGTATTGGGAAAGTCATCTCCGGTGAACTTTTGTATGGGAAAAGTCATGCCCGGTGAAGTTTTGTATTGGGAAAGTCATTCCCGGTGAACTTTTATATTGGGAAAGTCATCTCCGGTGAACTTTTGTATTGGGAAAGTCATCTCCGGTGAACTTTTGTATTGGGAAAGTCATCTCCGGTGAACTTTTGTATGGGAAAAGTCATCTCCGGTGAACTTTTGTATTGGGAAAGTCATGCCCGGTGAACTTTTGTATTGGGAAAGTCATGCCCGGTGAACTTTTGTATGGGAAAAGTCATCTCCGGTGAACTTTTGTATTGGGAAAGTCATCTCCGGTGAACTTTTGTATTGGGAAAGTCATCTCCGGTGAACTTTTGTATGGGAAAAGTCATCTACGGTGAACTTTTGTATTGGGAAAGTCATGCCCGGTGAACTTTTGTATTGGGAAAGTCATGCCCGGCGAACTTTTGTATGGGAAAAGTCATCTCCGGTGAACTTTTGTATTGGGAAAGTCATCTCCGGTGAACTTTTGTATGGGAAAAGTCATGCCCGGTGAACTTTTGTATTGGGAAAGTCATGCCCGGTGAACTTTTATATTGGGAAAGTCATCTCCGGTGAACTTTTGTATTGGGAAAGTCATCTCCGGTGAACTTTTGTATTGGGAAAGTCATCTCCGGTGAACTTTTGTATTGGGAAAGTCATCTCCGGTGAACTTTTGTATTGGGAAAGTCATGCCCGGTGAACTTTTGTATGGGAAAAGTCACCTCCGGTGAACTTTTGTATTGGGAAAGTCATCTCCTGTGAACTTTTGTATTGGGAAAGTCATCTCCGGTGAACTTTTGTATTGGGAAAGTCATCTCCGGTGAACTTTTGTATGGGAAAAGTCATCTCCGGTGAACTTTTGTATTGGGAAAGTCATCTCCGGTGAACTTTTGTATGGGAAAAGTCATCTCCGGTGAACTTTTGTATTGGGAAAGTCATGCCCGGTGAACTTTTGTATTGGGAAAGTCATCTCCGGTGAACTTTTGTATTGGGAAAGTCATCTCCGGTGAACTTTTGTATTGGGAAAGTCATGCCCGGTGAACTTTTGTATTGGGAAAGTCATGCCCGGTGAACTTTTAAATTGGGAAAGTCATCTCCGGTGAACTTTTGTATTGGGAAAGTCATGCCCGGTGAACTTTTATATTGGGAAAGTCATCTCCGGTGAACTTTTGTATTGGGAAAGTCATGCCCGATGAACTTTTGTATTGGGAAAGTCATCTCCGGTGAACTTTTGTATGGGAAAAGTCATCTCCGGTGAACTTTTGTATGGGAAAAGTCATCTCCGGTGAACTTTTGTATTGGGAAAGTCATCTCCGGTGAACTTTTGTATGGGAAAAGTCATCTCCGGTGAACTTTTGTATTGGGAAAGTCATCTCCGGTGAACTTTTGTATGGGAAAAATCATCTCCGGTGAACTTTTTTATTGGGAAAGTCATCTCCGGTGAACTTTTGTATTGGGAAAGTCATGCCCGGTGAACTTTTGTATTGGGAAAGTCATGCCCGGTGAACTTTTATATTGGGAAAGTCATCTCCGGTGAACTTTTGTATTGGGAAAGTCATCTCCGGTGAACTTTTGTATTGGGAAAGTCATCTCCGGTGAACTTTTGTTTTGGGAAAGTCATGCCCGGTGAACTTTTGTATTGGGAAAGTCATGCCCGGTGAACTTATGTATTGGGAAAGTCATGCCCGGTGAACTCTTGTATGGGAAAAGTCATCTCCGGTGAACTTTTGTATGGGAAAAGTCATCTCCGGTGAACTTTTGTATGGGAAAAGTCATCTCCGGTGAACTTTTGTATGGGAAAGTCATCTCCGGTGAACTTTTGTATGGGAAAAGTCATCTCCGGTGAACTTTTGTATGGGAAAAGTCATCTCCGGTGAACTTTTGTATGGGAAAAGTCATCTCCGGTGAACTTTTGTATTGGGAAAGTCATGCCCGGTGAACTTTTGTATTGGGAAAGTCATGCCCGGTGAACTTTTATATTGGGAAAGTCATCTCCGGTGAACTTTTGTATTGGGAAAGTCATCTCCGGTGAACTTTTGTATGGGAAAAGCCATCTCCGGTGAACTTTTGTATTGGGAAAGTCATCTCCGGTGAACTTTTGTATTGGGAAAGTCATCTCCGGTGAACTTTTGTATTGGGAAAGTCATCTCCGGTGAACTTTTGTATTGGGAAAGTCATCTCCGGTGAACTTTTGTATTGGGAAAGTCATCTCCGGTGAACTTTTGTATGGGAAAGTCATCTCCGGTGAACTTTTGTATGGGAAAAGTCATCTCCGGTGAACTTTTGTATTGGGAAAGTCATGCCCGGTGAACTTTTGTATTGGGAAAGTCATGCCCGGTGAACTTTTATATTGGGAAAGTCATCTCCGGTGAACTTTTGTATTGGGAAAGTCATCTCTGGTGAACTTTTGTATTGGGAAAGTCATCTCCGGTGAACTTTTGTATTGGGAAAGTCATGCCCGGTGAACTTTTATGTTGGGAAAGTCATCTCCGGTGAACTTTTGTATGGGAAAAGTCATCTCCGGTGAACTTTTGTATGGGAAAAGTCATCTCCAGTGAACTTTTGTATTGGGAAAGTCATCTCCGGTGAACTTTTGTATGGGAAAAGTCATCTCCGGTGAACTTTTGTATTGGGAAAGTCATATCCGGTGAACTTTTGTATGGGAAAAGTCATGCCCGGTGAACTTTTGTATTGGGAAAGTCATGCCCGGTGAACTTTTATATTGGGAAAGTCATCTCCGGTGAACTTTTGTATTGGGAAAGTCATCTCCGGTGAACTTTTGTATTGGGAAAGTCATCTCCGGTGAACTTTTGTATGGGAAAAGTCATCTCCGGTGAACTTTTGTATTGGGAAAGTCATGCCCGGTGAACTTTTGTATTGGGAAAGTCATGCCCGGTGAACTTTTGTATGGGAAAAGTCATCTCCGGTGAACTTTTGTATTGGGAAAGTCATCTCCGGTGAACTTTTGTATTGGGAAAGTCATCTCCGGTGAACTTTTGTATGGGAAAAGTCATCTCCGGTGAAATTTTGTATTGGGAAAGTCATGCCCGGTGAACTTTTGTATTGGGAAAGTCATGCCCGGTGAACTTTTGTATGGGAAAAGTCATCTCCGGTGAACTTTTGTATTGGGAAAGTCATCTCCGGTGAACTTTTGTATGGGAAAAGTCATGCCCGGTGAACTTTTATATTGGGAAAGTCATCTCCGGTGAACTCTTGTATTGGGAAAGTCATCTCCGGTGAACTTTTGTATTGGGAAAGTCATCTCCGGTGAACTTTTGTATTGGGAAAGTCATCTCCGGTGAACTTTTGTATTGTAAAATCATGCCCGGTGAACTTTTGTATGGGAAAAGTCATCTCCGGTGAACTTTTGTATTGGGAAAGTCATCTCCGGTGAACTTTTGTATTGGGAAAGTCATCTTCGGTGAACTTTTGTATTGGGAAAGTCATCTCCGGTGAACTTTTGTATGGGAAAAGTCATCTCCGGTGAACTTTTGTATTGGGAAAGTCATCTCCGGTGAACTTTTGTATGGGAAAAGTCATCTCCGGTGAACTTTTGTATTGGGAAAGTCATCTCCGGTGAACTTTTGTATTGGGAAAGTCATCTCCGGTGAACTTTTGTATTGGGAAAGTCATCTCCGGTGAATTTTGTATTGGGAAAGTCATGCCCGGTGAACTTTTGTATTGGGAAAGTCATGCCCGGTGAACTTTTATATTGGGAAAGTCATCTCCGGTGAACTTTTGTATTGGGAAAGTCATGCCCGGTGAACTTTTATATTGGGAAAGTCATCTCCGGTGAACTTTTGTATTGGGAAAGTCATGCCCGGTGAACTTTTGTATTGGGAAAGTCATCTCCGGTGAACTTTTGTATGGGAAAAGTCATCTCCGGTGAACTTTTGTATGGGAAAAGTCATCTCCGGTGAACTTTTGTATTGGGAAAGTCATCTCCGGTGAACTTTTGTATGGGAAAAGTCATCTCCGGTGAACTTTTGTATTGGGAAAGTCATCTCCGGTGAACTTTTGTATGGGAAAAGTCATCTCCGCTGAACTTTTGTATTGGGAAAGTCATCTCCGGTGAACTTTTGTATTGGGAAAGTCATGCCCGGTGAACTTTTGTATTGGGAAAGTCATGCCCGGTGAACTTTTATATTGGGAAAGTCATCTCCGGTGAACTTTTGTATTGGGAAAGTCATCTCCGGTGAACTTTTGTATTGGGAAAGTCATCTCCGGTGAACTTTTGTATGGGAAAAGTCATCTCCGGTGAACTTTTGTTTTGGGAAAGTCATGCCCGGTGAACTTTTGTATTGGGAAAGTCATGCCCGGTGAACTTTTGTATTGGGAAAGTCATGCCCGGTGAACTTTTGTATGGGAAAAGTCATCTCCGGTGAACTTTTGTATGGGAAAAGTCATCTCCGGTGAACTTTTGTATGGGAAAAGTCATCTCCGGTGAACTTTTGTATGGGAAAGTCATCTCCGGTGAACTTTTGTATGGGAAAAGTCATCTCCGGTGAACTTTTGTATGGGAAAAGTCATCTCCGGTGAACTTTTGTATGGGAAAAGTCATCTCCGGTGAACTTTTGTATTGGGAAAGTCATGCCCGGTGAACTTTTGTATTGGGAAAGTCATGCCCGGTGAACTTTTATATTGGGAAAGTCATCTCCGGTGAACTTTTGTATTGGGAAAGTCATCTCCGGTGAACTTTTGTATGGGAAAAGTCATCTCCGGTGAACTTTTGTATTGGGAAAGTCATCTCCGGTGAACTTTTGTATTGGGAAAGTCATCTCCGGTGAACTTTTGTATTGGGAAAGTCATCTCCGGTGAACTTTTGTATTGGGAAAGTCATCTCCGGTGAACTTTTGTATTGGGAAAGTCATCTCCGGTGAACTTTTGTATGGGAAAAGTCATCTCCGGTGAACTTTTGTATGGGAAAAGTCATCTCCGGTGAACTTTTGTATTGGGAAAGTCATGCCCGGTGAACTTTTGTATTGGGAAAGTCATGCCCGGTGAACTTTTATATTGGGAAAGTCATCTCCGGTGAACTTTTGTATTGAGAAAGTCATCTCCGGTAAACTTTTGTATTGGGAAAGTCATCTCCGGTGAACTTTTATATTGGGAAAGTCATCTCCGGTGAACTCTTGTATGGGAAAAGTCATCTCCGGTGAACTTTTGTATGGGAAAAGTCATCTCCGGTGAACTTTTGTATTGGGAAAGTCATCTCCGGTGAACTTTTGTATGGGAAAAGTCATCTCCGGTGAACTTTTGTATTGGAAAAGTCATCTCCGGTGAACTTTTGTATGGGAAAAGTCATGCCCGGTGAACTTTTGTATTGGGAAAGTCATGCCCGGTGAACTTTTATATTGGGAAAGTCATCTCCGGTGAACTTTTGTATTGGGAAAGTCATCTCCGGTGAACTTTTGTATTGGGAAAGTCATCTCCGGAGAACTTTTGTATGGGAAAAGTCATCTCCGGTGAACTTTTGTATTGGGAAAGTCATGCCCGGTGAACTTTTGTATTGGGAAAGTCATGCCCGGTGAACTTTTGTATGGGAAAAGTCATCTCCGGTGAACTTTTGTATTGGGAAAGTCATCTCCGGTGAACTTTTGTATTGGGAAAGTCATCTCCGGTGAACTTTTGTATGGGAAAAGTCATCTCCGGTGAACTTTTGTATTGGGAAAGTCATCTCCGGTGAACTTTTGTATGGGAAAAGTCATGCCCGGTGAACTTTTGTATTGGGAAAGTCATGCCCGGTGAACTTATATATTGGGAAAGTCATCTCCGGTGAACTTTTGTATTGGGAAAGTCATCTCCGGTGAACTTTTGTATTGGGAAAGTCATCTCCGGTGAACTTTTGTATTGGGAAAGTCATCTCCGGTGAACTTTTGTATTGGGAAAGTCATGCCCGGTGAACTTTTGTATGGGAAAAGTCATCTCCGGTGAACTTTTGTATTGGGAAAGTCATCTCCGGTGAACTTTTGTATTGGGAAAGTCATCTCCGGTGAACTTTTGTATTGGGAAAGTCATCTCCGGTGAACTTTTGTATGGGAAAAGTCATCTCCGGTGAACTTTTGTATTGGGAAAGTCATCTCCGGTGAACTTTTGTATGGGAAAAGTCATCTCCGGTGAACTTTTGTATTGGGAAAGTCATGCCCGGTGAACTTTTGTATTGGGAAAGTCATCTCCGGTGAACTTTTGTATTGGGAAAGTCATCTCCGGTGAACTTTTGTATTGGGAAAGTCATGCCCGGTGAACTTTTGTATTGGGAAAGTCATGCCCGGTGAACTTTTATATTAAGAAAGTCATCTCCGGTGAACTTTTGTATTGGGAAAGTCATGCCCGGTGAACTTTTATATTGGGAAAGTCATCTCCGGTGAACTTTTGTATTGGGAAAGTCATGCCCGGTGAACTTTTGTATTGGGAAAGTCATCTCCGGTGAACTTTTGTATGGGAAAAGTCATCTCCGGTGAACTTTTGTATGGGAAAAGTCATCTCCGGTGAACTTTTGTATTGGGAAAGTCATCTCCGGTGAACTTTTGTATGGAAAAAGTCATCTCCGGTGAACTTTTGTATTGGGAAAGTCATCTCCGGTGAACTTTTGTATGGGAAAAGTCATCTCCGGTGAACTTTTGTATTGGGAAAGTCATCTCCGGTGAACTTTTTAATTGGGAAAGTCATGCCCGGTGAACTTTTGTATTGGGAAAGTCATGCCCGGTGAACTTTTATATTGGGAAAGTCATCTCCGGTGAACTTTTGTATTGGGAAAGTCATCTCCGGTGAACTTTTGTATTGGGAAAGTCATCTCCGGTGAACTTTTGTATGGGAAAAGTCATCTCCGGTGAACTTTTGTTTTGGGAAAGTCATGCTCCGGTGAACTTTTGTATTGGGAAAGTCATGCCCGGTGAACTTTTGTATTGGGAAAGTCATGCCCGGTGAACTTTTGTATGGGAAAAGTCATCTCCGGTGAACTTTTGTATGGGAAAAGTCATCTCCGGTGAACTTTTGTATGGGAAAAGTCATCTCCGGTGAACTTTTGTATGGGAAAAGTCATCTCCGGTGAACTTTTGTATGGGAAAAGTCATCTCCGGTGAACTTTTGTATTGGGAAAGTCATGCCCGGTGAACTTTTGTATTGGGAAAGTCATGCCCGGTGAACTTTTATATTGGGAAAGTCATCTCCGGTGAACTTTTGTATTGGGAAAGTCATCTCCGGTGAACTTTTGTATGGGAAAAGTCATCTCCGGTGAAATTTTGTATTGGGAAAGTCATCTCCGGTGAACTTTTGTATTGGGAAAGTCATCTCCGGTGAACTTTTGTATTGGGAAAGTCATCTCCGGTGAACTTTTGTATTGGGAAAGTCATCTCCGGTGAACTTTTGTATTGGGAAAGTCATCTCCGGTGAACTTTTGTATTGGGAAAGTCATCTCCGGTGAACTTTTGTATGGGAAAAGTCATCTCCGGTGAACTTTTGTATGGGAAAAGTCATCTCCGGTGAACTTTTGTATTGGGAAAGTCATGCCCGGTGAACTTTTGTATTGGGAAAGTCATGCCCGGTGAACTTTTATATTGGGAAAGTCATCTCCGGTGAACTTTTGTATTGGGAAAGTCATCTCCGGTGAACTTTTGTATTGGGAAAGTCATCTCCGGTGAACTTTTGTATTGGGAAAGTCATGCCCGGTGAACTTTTATATTGGGAAAGTCATCTCCGGTGAACTTTTGTATGGGAAAAGTCATCTCCGGTGAACTTTTGTATGGGAAAAGTCATCTCCGGTGAACTTTTGTATTGGGAAAGTCATCTCCGGTGAACTTTTGTATGGGAAAAGTCATCTCCGGTGAACTTTTGTATTGGGAAAGTCATCTCCGGTGAACTTTTGTATGGGAAAAGTCATGCCCGGTGAACTTTTGTATTGGGAAAGTCATGCCCGGTGAACTTTTATATTGGGAAAGTCATCTCCGGTGAACTTTTGTATTGGGAAAGTCATCTCCGGTGAACTTTTGTATTGGGAAAGTCATCTCCGGTGAACTTTTGAATGGGAAAAGTCATCTCCGGTGAACTTTTGTATTGGGAAAGTCATGCCCGGTGAACTTTTGTATTGGGAAAGTCATGCCCGGTGAACTTTTGTATGGGAAAAGTCATCTCCGGTGAACTTTTGTATTGGGAAAGTCATCTCCGGTGAACTTTTGTATTGGGAAAGTCATCTCCGGTGAACTTTTGTATGGGAAAAGTCATCTCCGGTGAACTTTTGTATTGGGAAAGTCATGCCCGGTGAACTTTTGTATTGGGAAAGTCATGCCCGGTGAACTTTTGTATGGGAAAAGTCATCTCCGGTGAACTTTTGTATTGGGAAAATCATCTCCGGTGAACTTTTGTATGGGAAAAGTCATGCCCGGTGAACTTTTGTATTGGGAAAGTCATGCCCGGTGAACTTTTATATTGGGAAAGTCATCTCCGGTGAACTTTTGTATTGGGAAAGTCATCTCCGGTGAACTTTTGTATTGGGAAAGTCATCTCCGGTGAACTTTTGTATTGGGAAAGTCATCTCCGGTGAACTTTTGTATTGGGAAAGTCATGCCCGGTGAACTTTTGTATGGGAAAAGTCATCTCCGGTGAACTTTTGTATTGGGAAAGTCATCTCCGGTGAACTTTTGTATTGGGAAAGTCATCTCCGGTGAACTTTTGTATTGGGAAAGTCATCTCCGGTGAACTTTTGTATGGGAAATGTCATCTCCGGTGAACTTTTGTATTGGGAAAGTCATCTCCGGTGAACTTTTGTATGGGAAAAGTCATCTCCGGTGAACTTTTGTATTGGGAAAGTCATGCCCGGTGAACTTTTGTATTGGGAAAGTCATCTCCGGTGAACTTTTGTATTGGGAAAGTCATCTCCGGTGAACTTTTGTATTGGGAAAGTCATGCCCGGTGAACTTTTGTATTGGGAAAGTCATGCCCGGTGAACTTTTGTATGGGAAAAGTCATCTCCGGTGAACTTTTGTATTGGGAAAGTCATGCCCGGTGAACTTTTGTATTGGGAAAGTCATCTCCGGTGAACTTTTGTATGGGAAAAGTCATCTCCGGTGAACTTTTGTATTGGGAAAGTCATGCCCGGTGAACTTTTGTATTGGGAAAGTCATGCCCGGTGAACTTTTGTATGGGAAAAGTCATCTCCGGTGAACTTTTGTATTGGGAAAGTCATCTCCGGTGAACTTTTGTATGGGAAAAGTCATGCCCGGTGAACTTTTGTATTGGGAAAGTCATGCCCGGTGAACTTTTATATTGGGAAAGTCATCTCCGGTGAACTTTTGTATTGGGAAAGTCATCTCCGGTGAACTTTTGTATTGGGAAAGTCATCTCCGGTGAACTTTTGTATTGGGAAAGTCATCTCCGGTGAACTTTTGTATTGGGAAAGTCATCTCCTGCGAACTTTTGTATTGGGAAAGTCATGCCCGGTGAACTTTTGTATGGGAAAAGTCATCTCCGGTGAACTTTTGTATTGGGAAAGTCATCTCCGGTGACCTTTTGTATTGGGAAAGTCATCTCCGGTGAACTTTTGTATTGGGAAAGTCATCTCCGGTGAACTTTTGTATGGGAAAAGTCATCTCCGGTGAACTTTTGTATTGGGAAAGTCATCTCCGGTGAACTTTTGTATGGGAAAAGTCATCTCCGGTGAACTTTTGTATTGGGAAAGTCATGCCCGGTGAACTTTTGTATTGGGAAAGTCATCTCCGGTGAACTTTTGTATTGGGAAAGTCATCTCCGGTGAACTTTTGTATTGGGAAAGTCATGCCCGGTGAACTTTTGTATTGGGAAAGTCATGCCCGGTGAACTTTTATATTGGGAAAGTCATCTCCGGTGAACTTTTGTATGGGAAAAGTCATCTCCGGTGAACTTTTGTATGGGAAAAGTCATCTCCGGTGAACTTTTGTATGGGAAAAGTCATCTCCGGTGAACTTTTGTATGGGAAAGTCATCTCCGGTGAACTTTTGTATGGGAAAAGTCATCTCCGGTGAACTTTTGTATGGGAAAAGTCATCTCCGGTGAACTTTTGTATTGGGAAAGTCATGCCCGGTGAACTTTTGTATTGGGAAAGTCATGCCCGGTGAACTTTTATATTGGGAAAGTCATCTCCGGTGAACTTTTGTATTGGGAAAGTCATCTCCGGTGAACTTTTGTATGGGAAAAGTCATCTCCGGTGAACTTTTGTATTGGGAAAGTCATCTCCGGTGAACTTTTGTATTGGGAAAGTCATCTCCGGTGAACTTTTGTATTGGGAAAGTCATCTCCGGTGAACTTTTGTATTGGGAAAGTCATCTCCGGTGAACTTTTGTATTGGGAAAGTCATCTCCGGTGAACTTTTGTATTGGGAAAGTCATCTCCGGTGAACTTTTGTATGGGAAAAGTCATCTCCGGTGAACTTTTGTATGGGAAAAGTCATCTCTGGTGAACTTTTGTATTGGGAAAGTCATGCCCGGTGATCTTTTGTATTGGGAAAGTCATGCCCGGTGAACTTTTATATTGGGAAAATCATCTCCGGTGAACTTTTGTATTGGGAAAGTCATCTCCGGTGAACTTTTGTATTGGGAAAGTCATCTCCGGTGAACTTTTGTATTGGGAAAGTCATGCCCGGTGAACTTTTATATTGGGAAAGTCATCTCCGGTGAACTTTTGTATGGGAAAAGTCATCTCCGGTGAACTTTTGTATGGGAAAAGTCATCTCCGGTGAACTTTTGTATTGGGAAAGTCATCTCCGGTGAACTTTTGTATGGGAAAAGTCATGCCCGGTGAACTTTTGTATTGGGAAAGTCATGCCCGGTGAACTTTTATATTGGGAAAGTCATCTCCGGTGAACTTTTGTATTGGGAAAGTCATCTCCGGTGAACTTTTGTATTGGGAAAGTCATCTCCGGTGAACTTTTGTATGGGAAAAGTCATCTCCGGTGAACTTTTGTATTGGGAAAGTCATGCCCGGTGAACTTTTGTATTGGGAAAGTCATGCCCGGTGAACTTTTGTATGGGAAAAGTCATCTCCGGTGAACTTTTGTATTGGGAAAGTCATCTCCGGTGAACTTTTGTATTGGGAAAGTCATCTCCGGTGAACTTTTGTATGGGAAAAGTCATCTCCGGTGAACTTTTGTATTGGGAAAGTCATGCCCGGTGAACTTTTGTATTGGGAAAGTCATGCCCGGTGAACTTTTGTATGGGAAAAGTCATCTCCGGTGAACTTTTGTATTGGGAAAGTCATCTCCGGTGAACTTTTGTATGGGAAAAGTCATGCCCGGTGAACTTTTGTATTGGGAAAGTCATGCCCGGTGAACTTTTATATTGGGAAAGTCATCTCCGGTGAACTTTTGTATTGGGAAAGTCATCTCCGGTGAACTTTTGTATTGGGAAAGTCATCTCCGGTGAACTTTTGTATTGGGAAAGTCATGCCCGGTGAACTTTTGTATGGGAAAAGTCATCTCCGGTGAACTTTTGTATTGGGAAAGTCATCTCCGGTGAACTTTTGTATTGGGAAAGTCATCTCCGGTGAACTTTTGTATTGGGAAAGTCATCTCCGGTGAACTTTTGTATGGGAAAAGTCATCTCCGGTGAACTTTTGTATTGGGAAAGTCATCTCCGGTGAACTTTTGTATGGGAAAAGTCATCTCCGGTGAACTTTTGTATTGGGAAAGTCATGCCCGGTGAACTTTTGTATTGGGAAAGTCATCTCCGGTGAACTTTTGTATTGGGAAAGTCATCTCCGGTGAACTTTTGTATTGGGAAAGTCATCTCCGGTGAACTTTTGTATTGGGAAAGTCATGCCCGGTGAACTTTTATATTGGGAAAGTCATCTCCGGTGAACTTTTGTATTGGGAAAGTCATGCCCGGTGAACTTTTATATTGGGAAAGTCATCTCCGGTGAACTTTTGTATTGGGAAAGTCATGCCCGGTGAACTTTTGTATTGGGAAAGTCATCTCCGGTGAACTTTTGTATGGGAAAAGTCATCTCCGGTGAACTTTTGTATGGGAAAAGTCATCTCCGGTGAACTTTTGTATTGGGAAAGTCATCTCCGGTGAACTTTTGTATGGGAAAAGTCATCTCCGGTGAACTTTTGTATTGGGAAAGTCATCTCCGGTGAACTTTTGTATGGGAAAAGTCATCTCCGGTGAACTTTTGTATTGGGAAAGTCATCTCCGGTGAACTTTTGTATTGGGAAAGTCATGCCCGGTGAACTTTTGTATTGGGAAAGTCATGCCCGGTGAACTTTTATATTGGGAAAGTCATCTCCGGTGAACTTTTGTATTGGGAAAGTCATCTCCGGTGAACTTTTGTATTGGGAAAGTCATCTCCGGTGAACTTTTGTATGGGAAAAGTCATCTCCGGTGAACGTTTGTTTTAGGAAAGTCATGCCCGGTGAACTTTTGTATTGGGAAAGTCATGCCCGGTGAACTTTTGTATTGGGAAAGTCATGCCCGGTGAACTTTTGTATGGGAAAAGTCATCTCCGGTGAACTTTTGTATGGGAAAAGTCATCTCCGGTGAACTTTTGTATGGGAAAAGTCATCTCCGGTGAACTTTTGTATGGGAAAAGTCATCTCCGGTGAACTTTTGTATGGGAAAAATCATCTCCGGTGAACTTTTGTATGGGAAAAGTCATCTCCGGTGAACTTTTGTATGGGAAAAGTCATCTCCGGTGAACTTTTGTATTGGGAAAGTCATGCCCGGTGAACTTTTGTATTGGGAAAGTCATGCCCGGTGAACTTTTATATTGGGAAAGTCATCTCCGGTGAACTTTTGTATGGGAAAAGTTATCTCCGGTGAACTTTTGTATTGGGAAAGTCATCTCCGGTGAACTTTTGTATTGGGAAAGTCATCTCCGGTGAACTTTTGTATTGGGAAAGTCATCTCCGGTGAACTTTTGTATTGGGGAAAGTCATCTCCGGTGAACTTTTGTATTGGGAAAGTCATCTCCGGTGAACTTTTGTATTGGGAAAGTCATCTCCGGTGAACTTTTGTATGGGAAAAGTCATCTCCGGTGAACTTTTGTATGGGAAAAGTCATCTCCGGTGAACTTTTGTATTTTGAAAGTCATGCCCGGTGAACTTTTGTATTGGGAAAGTCATGCCCGGTGAACTTTTATATTGGGAAAGTCATCTCCGGTGAACTTTTGTATTGGGAAAGTCATCTGCGGTGAACTTTTGTATTGGGAAAGTCATCTCCGGTGAACTTTTGTATTGGGAAAGTCATGCCCGGTGAACTTTTATATTGGGAAAGTCATCTCCGGTGAACTTTTGTATGGGAAAAGTCATCTCCGGTGAACTTTTGTATGGGAAAAGTCATCTCCGGTGAACTTTTGTATTGGGAAAGTCATGCCCGGTGAACTTTTATATTGGGAAAGTCATCTCCGGTGAACTTTTGTATTGGGAAAGTCATCTCCGGTGAACTTTTGTATTGGGAAAGTCATCTCCGGTGAACTTTTGTATTGGGAAGGTCATCTCCGGTGAACTTTTGTATTGGGAAAGTCATGCCCGGTGAACTTTTGTATGGGAAAAGTCATCACCGGTGAACTTTTGTATTGGGAAAGTCATCTCCGGTGAACTTTTGTATTTGGAAAGTCATCTCCGGTGAACTTTTGTATTGGGAAAGTCATCTCCGGTGAACTTTTGTATGGGAAAAGTCATCTCCGGTGAACTTTTGTATTGGGAAAGTCATCTCCGGTGAACTTTTGTATGGGAAAAGTCATCTCCGGTGAACTTTTGTATTGGGAAAGTCATGCCCGGTGAACTTTTGTATTGGGAAAGTCATCTCCGGTGAACTTTTGTATTGGGAAAGTCATCTCCGGTGAACTTTTGTATTGGGAAAGTCATGCCCGGTGAACTTTTGTATTGGGAAAGTCATGCCCGGTGAACTTTTATATTGGGAAAGTCATCTCCGGTGAACTTTTGTATTGGGAAAGTCATGCCCGGTGAACTTTTATACTGGGAAAGTCATCTCCGGTGAACTTTTGTATTGGGAAAGTCATGCCCGGTGAACTTTTGTATTGGGAAAGTCATCTCCGGTGAACTTTTGTATGGGAAAAGTCATCTCCGGTGAACTTTTGTATGGGAAAAGTCATCTCCGGTGAACTTTTGTATTGGGAAAGTCATCTCCGGTGAACTTTTGTATGGGAAAAGTCATCTCCGGTGAACTTTTGTATTGGGAAAGTCATCTCCGGTGAACTTTTGTATTGGGAAAGTCATCTCCGGTGAACTTTTGTATTGGGAAAGTCATCTCCGGTGAACTTTTGTATTGGGAAAGTCATCTCCGGTGAACTTTTGTATTAAGAAAGTCATCTCCGGTGAACTTTTGTATGGGAAAAGTCATCTCCGGTGAACTTTTGTATTGGGAAAGTCATGCCCGGTGAACTTTTGTATTGGGAAAGTCATGCCCGGTGAACTTTTATATTGGGAAAGTCATCTCCGGTGAACTTTTGTATTGGGAAAGTCATCTCCGGTGAACTTTTGTATTGGGAAAGTCATCTCCGGTGAACTTTTGTATTGGGAAAGTCATGCCCGGTGAACTTTTATATTGGGAAAGTCATCTCCGGTGAACTTTTGTATTGGGAAAGTCATCTCCGGTGAACTTTTGTATAGGAAAAGTCATCTCCGGTGAACTTTTGTATGGGAAAAGTCATCTCCGGTGAACTTTTGTATTGGGAAAGTCATCTCCGGTGAACTTTTGTATTGGGAAAGTCATCTCCGGTGAACTTTTGTATGGGAAAAGTCATCTCCGGTGAACTTTTGTATTGGGAAAGTCATCTCCGGTGAACTTTTGTATGGGAAAAGTCATCTCCGGTGAACTTTTGTATTGGGAAAGTCATGCCCGGTGAACTTTTGTATTGGGAAAGTCATCTCCGGTGAACTTTTGTATTGGGAAAGTCATCTCCGGTGAACTTTTGTATTGGGAAAGTCATGCCCGGTGAACTTTTTTATTGGGAAAGTCATGCCCGGTGAACTTTTATATTGGGAAAGTCATCTCCGGTGAACTTTTGTATTGGGAAAGTCATGCCCGGTGAACTTTTATATTGGGAAAGTCATCTCCGGTGAACTTTTGTATTGGGAAAGTCATGCCCGGTGAACTTTTGTATTGGGAAAGTCATCTCCGGTGAACTTTTGTATGGGAAAAGTCATCTCCGGTGAACTTTTGTATGGGAAAAGTCATCTCCGGTGAACTTTTGTATTGGGAAAGTCATCTCCGGTGAACTTTTGTATTGGGAAAGTCATGCCCGGTGAACTTTTGTATTGGGAAAGTCATGCCCGGTAAACTTTTATATTGGGAAAGTCATCTCCGGTGAACTTTTGTATTGGGAAAGTCATGCCCGGTGAACTTTTATATTGGGAAAGTCATCTCCGGTGAACTTTAGTATTGGGAAAGTCATGCCCGGTGAACTTTTGTATTGGGAAAGTCATCTCCGGTGAACTTTTGTATGGGAAAAGTCATCTCCGGTGAACTTTTGTATGGGAAAAGTCATCTCCGGTGAACTTTTGTATTGGGAAAGTCATCTCCGGTGAACTTTTGTATGGGAAAAGTCATCTCCGGTGAACTTTTGTATGGGAAAAGTCATCTCCGGTGAACTTTTGTATGGGAAAAGTCATCTCCGGTGAACTTTTGTATTGGGAAAGTCATCTCCGGTGAACTTTTGTATAGGAAAAGTCATCTCCGGTGAACTTTTGTATGGGAAAAGTCATCTCCGGTGAACTTTTGTATTGGGAAAGTCATCTCCGGTGAACTTTTGTATTGGGAAAGTCATCTCCGGTGAACTTTTGTATGGGAAAAGTCATCTCCGGTGAACTTTTGTATTGGGAAAGTCATCTCCGGTGAACTTTTGTATGGGAAAAGTCATCTCCGGTGAACTTTTGTATTGGGAAAGTCATCTCCGGTGAACTTTTGTATTGGGAAAGTCATCTCCGGTGAACTTTTGTATTGGGAAAGTCATCTCCGGTGAACTTTTGTATGGGAAAAGTCATCTCCGGTGAACTTTTGTATGGGAAAAGTCATCTCCGGTGAACTTTTGTATTGGGAAAGTCATGCCCGGTGAACTTTTATATTGGGAAAGTCATCTCCGGTGAACTTTTGTATTGGGAGAAAGTCATGCCGGTGAACTTTTGTATTGGGAAAGTCATCTCCGGTGAACTTTTGTATTGGGAAAGTCATCTCCGGTGAACTTTTGTATTGGGAAAGTCATGCCCGGTGAACTTTTGTATGGGAAAAGTCATCTCCGGTGAACTTTTGTATTGGGAAAGTCATCTCCGGTGAACTTTTGTATTGGGAAAGTCATCTCCGGTGAACTTTTGTATTGGGAAAGTCATCTCCGGTGAACTTTTGTATGGGAAAGTCATCTCCGGTGAACTTTTGTATTGGGAAAGTCATCTCCGGTGAACTTTTGTATTGGGAAAGTCATCTCCGGTGAACTTTTGTATTGGGAAAGTCATGCACGGTGAACTTTTGTATTGGGAAAGTCATGCCCGGTGAACTTTTATATTGGGAAAGTCATCTCCGGTGAACTTTTGTATTGGGAAAGTCATGCCCGGTGAACTTTTATACTGGGAAAGTCATCTCCGGTGAACTTTTGTATTGGGAAAGTCATGCCCGGTGAACTTTTGTATTGGGAAAGTCATCTCCGGTGAACTTTTGTATTGGGAAAGTCATCTCCGGTGAACTTTTGTATGGGAAAAGTCATCTCCGGTGAACTTTTGTATTGGGAAAGTCATCTCCGGTGAACTTTTGTATGGGAAAGTCATCTCCGGTGAACTTTTGTATGGGAAAAGTCATCTCCGGTGAACTTTTGTATGGGAAAAGTCATCTCCGGTGAACTTTTGTATTGGGAAAGTCATCTCCGGTGAACTTTTGTATAGGAAAAGTCATCTCCGGTGAACTTTTGTATGGGAAAAGTCATCTCCGGTGAACTTTTGTATTGGGAAAGTCATCTCCGGTGAACTTTTGTATTGGGAAAGTCATCTCCGGTGAACTTTTGTATGGGAAAGTCATCTCCGGTGAACTTTTGTATTGGGAAAGTCATCTCCGGTGAACTTTTGTATTGGGGAAAGTCATCTCCGGTGAACTTTTGTATTGGGAAAGTCATCTCCGGTGAACTTTTGTATTGGGAAAGTCATCTCCGGTGAACTTTTGTATTGGGAAAGTCATCTCCGGTGAACTTTTGTATTGGGAAAGTCATGCCCGGTGAACTTTTATATTGGGAAAGTCATCTCCGGTGAACTTTTGTATGGGAAAAGTCATCTCCGGTGAACTTTTGTATGGGAAAAGTCATCTCCGGTGAACTTTTGTATTGGGAAAGTCATGCCCGGTGAACTTTTATATTGGGAAAGTCATCTCCGGTGAACTTTTGTATTGGGAAAGTCATCTCCGGTGAACTTTTGTATTGGGAAAGTCATCTCCGGTGAACTTTTGTATTGGGAAGGTCATCTCCGGTGAACTTTTGTATTGGGAAAGTCATGCCCGGTGAACTTTTGTATGGGAAAAGTCATCTCCGGTGAACTTTTGTATTGGGAAAGTCATCTCCGGTGAACTTTTGTATTGGGAAAGTCATCTCCGGTGAACTTTTGTATTGGGAAAGTCATCTCCGGTGAACTTTTGTATGGGAAAAGTCATCTCCGGTGAACTTTTGTATTGGGAAAGTCATCTCCGGTGAACTTTTGTATTGGGAAAGTCATCTCCGGTGAACTTTTGTATTGGGAAAGTCATGCCCGGTGAACTTTTGTATTGGGAAAGTCATGCCCGGTGAACTTTTATATTGGGAAAGTCATCTCCGGTGAACTTTTGTATTGGGAAAGTCATGCCCGGTGAACTTTTATACTGGGAAAGTCATCTCCGGTGAACTTTTGTATTGGGAAAGTCATGCCCGGTGAACTTTTGTATTGGGAAAGTCATCTCCGGTGAACTTTTTTATGGGAAAAGTCATCTCCGGTGAACTTTTGTATGGGAAAAGTCATCTCCGGTGAACTTTTGTATTGGGAAAGTCATCTCCGGTGAACTTTTGTATGGGAAAAGTCATCTCCGGTGAACTTTTGTATTGGGAAAGTCATCTCCGGTGAACTTTTGTATGGGAAAAGTCATCTCCGGTGAACTTTTGTATTGGGAAAGTCATCTCCGGTGAACTTTTGTATTGGGAAAGTCATGCCCGGTGAACTTTTGTATTGGGAAAGTCATGCCCGGTGAACTTTTATATTGGGAAAGTCATCTCCGGTGAACTTTTGTATTGGGAAAGTCATCTCCGGTGAACTTTTGTATTGGGAAAGTCATCTCCGGTGAACTTTTGTATGGGAAAAGTCATCTCCGGTGAACTTTTGTTTTGGGAAAGTCATGCCCGGTGAACTTTTGTATTGGGAAAGTCATGCCCGGTGAACTTTTGTATTGGGAAAGTCATGCCCGGTGAACTTTTGTATGGGAAAAGTCATCTCCGGTGAACTTTTGTGTGGGAAAAGTCATCTCCGTTGAACTTTTGTATGAGAAAAGTCATCTCCGGTGAACTTTTGTATGGGAAAGTCATCTCCGGTGAACTTTTGTATGGGAAAAGTCATCTCCGGTGAACATTTGTATGGGAAAAGTCATCTCCGGTGAACTTTTGTATGGGAAAAGTCATCTCCGGTGAACTTTTGTATTGGGAAAGTCATGCCCGGTGAACTTTTGTATTGGGAAAGTCATGCCCGGTGAACTTTTATATTGGGAAAGTCATCTCCGGTGAACTTTTGTATTGGGAAAGTCATCTCCGGTGAACTTTTGTATAGGAAAAGTCATCTCCGGTGAACTTTTGTATGGGAAAAGTCATCTCCGGTGAACTTTTGTATTGGGAAAGTCATCTCCGGTGAACTTTTGTATTGGGAAAGTCATCTCCGGTGAACTTTTGTATTGGGAAAGTCATCTCCGGTGAACTTTTGTATTGGGAAAGTCATCTCCGGTGAACTTTTGTATTGGGAAAGTCTTCTCCGGTGAACTTTTGTATGGGAAAAGTCATCTCCGGTGAACTTTTGTATGGGAAAAGTCATCTCCGGTGAACTTTTGTATTGGGAAAGTCATGCCCGGTGAACTTTTGTATTGGGAAAGTCATGCCCGGTGAACTTTTATATTGGGAAAGTCATCTCCGGTGAACTTTTGTATTGGGAAAGTCATCTCCGGTGAACTTTTGTATTGGGAAAGTCATCTCCGGTGAACTTTTGTATTGGGAAAGTCATGCCCGGTGAACTTTTATATTGGGAAAGTCATCTCCGGTGAACTTTTGTATGGGAAAAGTCATCTCCGGTGAACTTTTGTATGGGAAAAGTCATCTCCGGTGAACTTTTGTATTGGGAAAGTCATCTCCGGTGAACTTTTGTATGGGAAAAGTCATCTCCGGTGAACTTTTGTATTGGGAAAGTCATCTCCGGTGAACTTTTGTATGGGAAAAGTCATGCCCGGTGAACTTTTGTATTGGGAAAGTCATGCCCGGTGAACTTTTATATTGGGAAAGTCATCTCCGGTGAACTTTTGTATTGGGAAAGTCATCTCCGGTGAACTTTTGTATGGGAAAAGTCATCTCCGGTGAACTTTTGTATTGGGAAAGTCATGCCCGGTGAACTTTTGTATTGGGAAAGTCATGCCCGGTGAACTTTTGTATGGGAAAAGTCATCTCCGGTGAACTTTTGTATTGGGAAAGTCATCTCCGGTGAACTTTTGTATGGGAAAAGTCATGCCCGGTGAACTTTTGTATGGGAAAAGTCATCTCCGGTGAACTTTTGTATTGGGAAAGTCATCTCCGGTGAACTTTTGTATGGGAAAAGTCATGCCCGGTGAACTTTTGTATTGGGAAAGTCATGCCCGGTGAACTTTTGTATGGGAAAAGTCATGCCCGGTGAACTTTTGTATTGGGAAAGTCATGCCCGGTGAAATTTTATATTGGGAAAGTCATCTCCGGTGAACTTTTGTATTGGGAAAGTCATCTCCGGTGAACTTTTGTATTGGGAAAGTCATCTCCGGTGAACTTTTGTATTAGGAAAGTCATCTCCGGTGAACTTTTGTATTGGGAAAGTCATGCCCGGTGAACTTTTGTATGGGAAAAGTCATCTCCGGTGAACTTTTGTATTGGGAAAGTCATCTCCGGTGAACTTTTGTATTGGGAAAGTCATCTCCGGTGAACTTTTGTATTGGGAAAGTCATCTCCGGTGAACTTTTGTATTGGGAAAGTCATCTCCGGTGAACTTTTGTATGGAAAAAGCCATCTCCGGTGAACTTTTGTATTGGGAAAGTCATGCCCGGTGAACTTTTGTATTGGGAAAGTCATCTCCGGTGAACTTTTGTATTGGGAAAGTCATCTCCGGTGAACTTTTGTATTGGGAAAGTCATGCCCGGTGAACTTTTGTATTGGGAAAGTCATGCCCGGTGAACTTTTATATTGGGAAAGTCATCTCCGGTGAACTTTTGTATTGGGAAAGTCATGCCCGGTGAACTTTTATATTGGAAAAGTCATCTCCGGTGAACTTTTGTATTGGGAAATTCATGCCCGGTGAACTTTTGTATTGGGAAAGTCATCTCCGGTGAACTTTTGTATGGGAAAAGTCATCTCCGGTGAACTTTTGTATGGGAAAAGTCATCTCCGGTGAACTTTTGTATTGGGAAAGTCATCTCCGGTGAACTTTTGTATGGGAAAAGTCATCTCCGGTGAACTTTTGTATTGGGAAAGTCATCTCCGGTGAACTTTTGTATGGGAAAAGTCATCTCCGGTGAACTTTTGTATTGGGAAAGTCATCTTCGGTGAACTTTTGTATTGGGAAAGTCATGCCCGGTGAACTTTTGTATTGGGAAAGTCATGCCCGGTGAACTTTTATATTGGGAAAGTCATCTCCGGTGAACTTTTGTATGGGAAAAGTCATCTCCGGTGAACCTTTGTTTTGGGAAAGTCATGCCCGGTGAACTTTTGTATTGGGAAAGTCATGCCCGGTGAACTTTTGTATGGGAAAGTCATCTCCGGTGAACTTTTGTATGGGAAAAGTCATCTCCGGTGAACTTTTGTATGGGAAAAGTCATCTCCGGTGAACTTTTGTATGGGAAAAGTCATCTCCGGTGAACTTTTGTATTGGGAAAGTCATGCCCGGTGAACTTTTGTATTGGGAAAGTCATGCCCGGTGAACTTTTTTATTGGGAAAGTCAACTCCGGTGAACTTTTGTATTGGGAAAGTCATCTCCGGTGAACTTTTGTATGGGAAAAGTCATCTCCGGTGAACTTTTGTATTGGGAAAGTCATTTCCGGTGAACTTTTGTATTGGGAAAGTCATCTCCGGTGAACTTTTGTATTGGGAAAGTCATCTCCGGTGAACTTTTGTATTGGGAAAGTCATCTCCGGTGAACTTTTGTATTGGGAAAGTCATCTCCGGTGAACTTTTGTATTGGGAAAGTCATCTCCGGTGAACTTTTGTATGGGAAAAGTCATCTCCGGTGAACTTTTGTATGGGAAAAGTCATCTCCGGTGAACTTTTGTATTGGGAAAGTCATGCCCGGTGAACTTTTGTATTGGGAAAGTCATGCCCGGTGAAATTTTATATTGGGAAAGTCATCTCCGGTGAACTTTTGTATTGGGAAAGTCATCTCCGGTGAACTTTTGTATTGGGAAAGTCATCTCCGGTGAACTTTTGTATTGGGAAAGTCATGCCCGGTGAACTTTTATATTGGGAAAGTCATCTCCGGTGAACTTTTGTATGGGAAAAGTCATCTCCGGTGAACTTTTGTATGGGAAAAGTCATCTCCGGTGAACTTTTGTATTGGGAAAGTCATCTCCGGTGAACTTTTGTATGGGAAAAGTCATCTCCGGTGAACTTTTGTATTGGGAAAGTCATCTCCGGTGAACTTTTGTATGGGAAAAGTCATGCCCGGTGAACTTTTGTATTGGGAAAGTCATGCCCGGTGAACTTTTATATTGGGAAAGTCATCTCCGGTGAACTTTTGTATTGGGAAAGTCATCTCCGGTGAACTTTTGTATGGGAAAAGTCATCTCCGGTGAACTTTTGTATTGGGAAAGTCATGCCCGGTGAACTTTTGTATTGGGAAAGTCATCCCGGTGAACTTTTGTATGGGAAAAGTCATCTCCGGTGAAATTTTGTATTGGGAAAGTCATCTCCGGTGAACTTTTGTATTGGGAAAGTCATCTCCGGTGAACTTTTGTATGGGAAAAGTCATCTCCGGTGAACTTTTGTATTGGGAAAGTCATGCCCGGTGAACTTTTGTATTGGGAAAGTCATGCCCGGTGAACTTTTGTATGGGGAAAAGTCATCTCCGGTGAACTTTTGTATTGGGAAAGTCATCTCCGGTGAACTTTTGTATGGGAAAAGTCATGCCCGGTGAACTTTTGTATTGGGAAAGTCATGCCCGGTGAACTTTTATATTGGGAAAGTCATCTCCGGTGAACTTTTGTATTGGGAAAGTCATCTCCGGTGAACTTTTGTATTGGGAAAGTCATCTCCGGTGAACTTTTGTATTGGGAAAGTCATCTCCGGTGAACTTTTGTATTGGGAAAGTCATGCCCGGTGAACTTTTGTATGGGAAAAGTCATCTCCGGTGAACTTTTGTATTGGGAAAGTCATCTCCGGTGAACTTTTGTATTGGGAAAGTCATCTCCGGTGAACTTTTGTATTGGGAAAGTCATCTCCGGTGAACTTTTGTATGGGAAAAGTCATCTCCGGTGAACTTTTGTATTGGGAAAGTCATCTCCGGTGAACTTTTGTATGGGTGAACTTTTGTATTGGGAAAGTCATCTCCGGTGAACTTTTGTATTGGGAAAGTCATCTCCGGTGAACTTTTGTATGGGAAAAGGCATCTCCGGTGAACTTTTGTATGGGGAAAAGTCATCTCCGGTGAGCTTTTGTATTGGGAAAGTCATGCCCGGTGAACTTTTGTATTGGGAAAGTCATGCCCGGTGAACTTTTATATTGGGAAAGTCATCTCCGGTGAACTTTTGTATTGGGAAAGTCATCTCCGGTGAACTTTTGTATTGGAAAGTCATCTCCGGTGAACTTTTGTATTGGGAAAGTCATGCCCGGTGAACTTTTATATTGGGAAAGTCATCTCCGGTGAACTTTTGTATGGGAAAATTCACCTCCGGTGAACTTTTGTATGGGAAAAGTCATCTCCGGTGAACTTTTGTATTGGGAAAGTCATCTCCGGGTGAACTTTTGTATGGGAAAAGTCATCTCCGGTGAACTTTTGTATTGGGAAAGTCATCTCCGGTGAACTTTTGTATTGGGAAAGTCATCTCCGGTGAACTTTTGTATTGGGAAAGTCATCTCCGGTGAACTTTTGTATGGGAAAAGGCATCTCCGGTGAACTTTTGTATGGGGAAAAGTCATCTCCGGTGAGCTTTTGTATTGGGAAAGTCATGCCCGGTGAACTTTTGTATTGGGAAAGTCATGCCCGGTGAACTTTTATATTGGGAAAGTCATCTCCGGTGAACTTTTGTATTGGGAAAGTCATCTCCGGTGAACTTTTGTATTGGGAAAGTCATCTCCGGTGAACTTTTGTATTGGGAAAGTCATGCCCGGTGAACTTTTATATTGGGAAAGTCATCTCCGGTGAACTTTTGTATGGGAAAATTCACCTCCGGTGAACTTTTGTATGGGAAAAGTCATCTCCGGTGAACTTTTGTATTGGGAAAGTCATCTCCGGTGAACTTTTGTATGGGAAAAGTCATCTCCGGTGAACTTTTGTATTGGGAAAGTCATCTCCGGTGAACTTTTGTATGGGAAAAGTAATGCCCGGTGAACTTTTGTATTGGGAAAGTCATGCCCGGTGAACTTTTATATTGGGAAAGTCATCTCCGGTGAACTTTTGTATTGGGAAAGTCATCTCCGGTGAACTTTTGTATTGGGAAAGTCATCTCCGGTGAACTTTTGTATGGGAAAAGTCATCTCCGGTGAACTTTTGTATTGGGAAAGTCATGCCCGGTGAACTTTTGTATTGGGAAAGTCATGCCCGGTGAACTTTTGTATGGGAAAAGTCATCTCCGGTGAACTTTTGTATTGGGAAAGTCATCTCCGGTGAACTTTTGTATTTGGAAAGTCATCTCCGGTGAACTTTTGTATGGGAAAAGTCATCTCCGGTGAACTTTTGTATTGGGAAAGTCATGCTCGGTGAACTTTTGTATTGGGAAAGTCATGCCCGGTGAACTTTTGTATGGAAAAAGTCATCTCCGGTGAACTTTTGTATTGGGAAAGTCATCTCCGGTGAACTTTTGTATGGAAAAAGTCATGCCCGGTGAACTTTTGTATTGGGAAAGTCATGCCCGGTGAACTTTTATATTGGGAAAGTCATCTCCGGTGAACTTTTGTATTGGGAAAGTCATCTCCGGTGAACTTTTGTATTGGGAAAGTCATCTCCGGTGAACTTTTGTATTGGGAAAGTCATCTCCGGTGAACTTTTGTATTGGGAAAGTCATGCCCGGTGAACTTTTGTATGGGAAAAGTCATCTCCGGTGAACTTTTGTATTGGGAAAGTCATCTCCGGTGAACTTTTGTATTGGGAAAGTCATCTCCGGTGAACTTTTGTATGGGAAAAGTCATCTCCGGTGAACTTTTGTATTGGGAAAGTCATCTCCGGTGAACTTTTGTATGGGAAAAGTCATCTCCGGTGAATTTTGTATTGGGAAAGTCATGCCCGGTGAACTTTTGTATTGGGAAAGTCATGCCCGGTGAACTTTTGTATTGGGAAAGTCATGCCCGGTGAACTTTTATATTGGGAAAGTCATCTCCGGTGAACTTTTGTATTGGGAAAGTCATCTCCGGTGAACTTTTGTATTGGGAAAGTCATCTCCGGTGAACTTTTGTATGGGAAAAGTCATCTCCGGTGAACTTTTGTTTTGGGAAAGTCATGCCCGGTGAACTTTTGTATTGGGAAAGTCATGCCCGGTGAACTTTTGTATTGGGAAAGTCATGCCCGGTGAACTTTTGTATGGGAAAAGTCATCTCCGGTGAACTTTTGTATGGGAAAAGTCATCTCCGGTGAACTTTTGTATGGGAAAAGTCATCTCCGGTGAACTTTTGTATGGGAAAGTCATGCCCGGTGAACTTTTGTATTGGGAAAGTCATGCCCGGTGAACTTTTGTATTGGGAAAGTCATGCCCGGTGAACTTTTGTATGGGAAAAGTCATCTCCGGTGAACTTTTGTATTGGGAAAGTCATCTCCGGTGAACTTTTGTATGGGAAAAGTCATGCCCGGTGAACTTTTGTATTGGGAAAGTCATGCCCGGTGAACTTTTATATTGGGAAAGTCATCTCCGGTGAACTTTTGTATTGGGAAAGTCATCTCCGGTGAACTTTTGTATTGGGAAAGTCATCTCCGGTGAACTTTTGTATTGGGAAAGTCATCTCCGGTGAACTTTTGTATTGGGAAAGTCATGCCCGGTGAACTTTTGTATGGGAAAAGTCATCTCCGGTGAACTTTTGTATTGGGAAAGTCATCTCCGGTGAACTTTTGTATTGGGAAAGTCATCTCCGGTGAACTTTTGTATTGGGAAAGTCATCTCCGGTGAACTTTTGTATGGGAAAAGTCATCTCCGGTGAACTTTTGTATTGGGAAAGTCATCTCCGGTGAACTTTTGTATGGGTGAACTTTTGTATTGGGAAAGTCATCTCCGGTGAACTTTTGTATGGGAAAAGGCATCTCCGGTGAACTTTTGTATGGGGAAAAATCATCTCCGGTGAACTTTTGTATTGGGAAAGTCATGCCCGGTGAACTTTTGTATTGGGAAAGTCATGCCCGGTGAACTTTTATATTGGGAAAGTCATCTCCGGTGAACTTTTGTATTGGGAAAGTCATCTCCGGTGAACTTTTGTATTGGGAAAGTCATCTCCGGTGAACTTTTGTATTGGGAAAGTCATGCCCGGTGAACTTTTATATTGGGAAAGTCATCTCCGGTGAACTTTTGTATGGGAAAATTCATCTCCGGTGAACTTTTGTATGGGAAAAGTCATCTCCGGTGAACTTTTGTATTGGGAAAGTCATCTCCGGTGAACTTTTGTATGGGAAAAGTCATCTCCGGTGAACTTTTGTATTGGGAAAGTCATCTCCGGTGAACTTTTGTATGGGAAAAGTAATGCCCGGTGAACTTTTGTATTGGGAAAGTCATGCCCGGTGAACTTTTATATTGGGAAAGTCATCTCCGGTGAACTTTTATATTGGGAAAGTCATCTCCGGTGAACTTTTGTATTGGGAAAGTCATCTCCGGTGAACTTTTGTATTGGGAAAGTCATCTCCGGTGAACTTTTGTATTGGGAAAGTCATCTCCGGTGAACTTTTGTATTGGGAAAGTCATGCCCGGTGAACTTTTGTATGGGAAAAGTCATCTCCGGTGAACTTTTGTATTGGGAAAGTCATCTCCGGTGAACTTTTGTATGGGGAAAGTCATCTCCGGTGAACTTTTGTATTGGGAAAGTCATCTCCGGTGAACTTTTGTATGGGAAAAGTCATCTCCGGTGAACTTTTGTATTGGGAAAGTCATCTCCGGTGAACTTTTGTATGGGTGAACTTTTGTATTGGGAAAGTCATCTCCGGTGAACTTTTGTATTGGGAAAGTCATCTCCGGTGAACTTTTGTATGGGAAAAGGCATCTCCGGTGAACTTTTGTATGGGGAAAAGTCATCTCCGGTGAACTTTTGTATTGGGAAAGTCATGCCCGGTGAACTTTTGTATTGGGAAAGTCATGCCCGGTGAACTTTTATATTGGGAAAGTCATCTCCGGTGAACTTTTGTATTGGGAAAGTCATCTCCGGTGAACTTTTGTATTGGGAAAGTCATCTCCGGTGAACTTTTGTATTGGGAAAGTCATGCCCGGTGAACTTTTATATTGGGAAAGTCATCTCCGGTGAACTTTTGTATGGGAAAATTCATCTCCGGTGAACTTTTGTATGGGAAAAGTCATCTCCGGTGAACTTTTGTATTGGGAAAGTCATCTCCGGTGAACTTTTGTATGGGAAAAGTCATCTCCGGTGAACTTTTGTATTGGGAAAGTCATCTCCGGTGAACTTTTGTATGGGAAAAGTAATGCCCGGTGAACTTTTGTATTGGGAAAGTCATGCCCGGTGAACTTTTATATTGGGAAAGTCATCTCCGGTGAACTTTTGTATTGGGAAAGTCATCTCCGGTGAACTTTTGTATTGGGAAAGTCATCTCCGGTGAACTTTTGTATGGGAAAAGTCATCTCCGGTGAACTTTTGTATTGGGAAAGTCATGCCCGGTGAACTTATGTATTGGGAAAGTCATGCCCGGTGAACTTTTGTATGGGAAAAGTCATCTCCGGTGAACTTTTGTATTGGGAAAGTCATCTCCGGTGAACTTTTGTATTGGGAAAGTCATCTCCGGTGAACTTTTGTATGGGAAAAGTCATCTCCGGTGAACTTTTGTATTGGGAAAGTCATGCTCGGTGAACTTTTGTATTGGGAAAGTCATGCCCGGTGAACTTTTGTATGGAAAAAGTCATCTCCGGTGAACTTTTGTATTGGGAAAGTCATCTCCGGTGAACTTTTGTATGGAAAAAGTCATGCCCGGTGAACTTTTGTATTGGGAAAGTCATGCCCGGTGAACTTTTATATTGGGAAAGTCATCTCCGGTGAACTTTTGTATTGGGAAAGTCATCTCCGGTGAACTTTTGTATTGGGAAAGTCATCTCCGGTGAACTTTTGTATTGGGAAAGTCATCTCCGGTGAACTTTTGTATGGGAAAGTCATGCCCGGTGAACTTTTGTATGGGAAAAGTCATCTCCGGTGAACTTTTGTATTGGGAAAGTCATCTCCGGTGAACTTTTGTATTGGGAAAGTCATCTCCGGTGAACTTTTGTATTGGGAAAGTCATCTCCGGTGAACTTTTGTATGGGAAAAGTCATCTCCGGTGAACTTTTGTATTGGGAAAGTCATCTCCGGTGAACTTTTGTATGGGAAAAGTCATCTCCGGTGAACTTTTGTATTGGGAAAGTCATGCCCGGTGAACTTTTGTATTGGGAAAGTCATGCCCGGTGAACTTTTGTATTGGGAAAGTCATGCCCGGTGAACTTTTATATTGGGAAAGTCATCTCCGGTGAACTTTTGTATTGGGAAAGTCATCTCCGGTGAACTTTTGTATTGGGAAAGTCATCTCCGGTGAACTTTTGTATGGGAAAAGTCATCTCCGGTGAACTTTTGTTTTGGGAAAGTCATGCCCGGTGAACTTTTGTATTGGGAAAGTCATGCCCGGTGAACTTTTGTATTGGGAAAGTCATGCCCGGTGAACTTTTGTATGGGAAAAGTCATCTCCGGTGAACTTTTGTATGGGAAAAGTCATCTCCGGTGAACTTTTGTATGGGAAAAGTCATCTCCGGTGAACTTTTGTATGGGAAAGTCATCTCCGGTGAACTTTTGTATGGGGAAAAGTCATCTCCGGTGAACTTTTGTATGGGAAAAGTCATCTCCGGTGAACTTTTGTATGGGAAAAGTCATCTCCGGTGAACTTTTGTATTGGGAAAGTCATGCCCGGTGAACTTTTGTATTGGGAAAGTCATGCCCGGTGAACTTTTATATTGGGAAAGTCATCTCCGGTGAACTTTTGTATTGGGATAGTCATCTCCGGTGAACTTTTGTATGGGAAAAGTCATCTCCGGTGAACTTTTGTATTGGGAAAGTCATCTCCGGTGAACTTTTGTATTGGGAAAGTCATCTCCGGTGAACTTTTGTATTGGGAAAGTCATCTCCGGTGAACTTTTGTATTGGGAAAGTCATCTCCGGTGAACTTTTGTATTGGGAAAGTCATCTCCGGTGAACTTTTGTATTGGGAAAGTCATCTCCGGTGAACTTTTGTATTGGGAAAGTCATCTCCGGTGAACTTTTGTATGGGAAAAGTCATCTCCGGTGAACTTTTGTATGGGAAAAGTCATCTCCGGTGAACTTTTGTATTGGGAAAGTCATGCCCGGTGAACTTTTGTATTGGGAAAGTCATGCCCGGTGAACTTTTATATTGGGAAAGTCATCTCCGGTGAACTTTTGTATTGGGAAAGTCATCTCCGGTGAACTTTTGTATTGGGAAAGTCATCTCCGGTGAACTTTTGTATTGGGAAAGTCATGCCCGGTGAACTTTTATATTGGGAAAGTCATCTCCGGTGAACTTTTGTATGGGAAAAGACATCTCCGGTGAACTTTTGTATGGGAAAAGTCATCTCCGGTGAACTTTTGTATTGGGAAAGTCATCTCCGGTGAACTTTTGTATGGGAAAAGTCATCTCCGGTGAACTTTTGTATTGGGAAAGTCATCTCCGGTGAACTTTTGTATGGGAAAAGTCATGCCCGGTGAACTTTTGTATTGGGAAAGTCATGCCCGGTGAACTTTTATATTGGGAAAGTCATCTCCGGTGAACTTTTGTATTGGGAAAGTCATCTCCGGTGAACTTTTGTATTGGGAAAGTCATCTCCGGTGAACTTTTGTATGGGAAAAGTCATCTCCGGTGAACTTTTGTATTGGGAAAGTCATGCCCGGTGAACTTTTGTATTGGGAAAGTCATGCCCGGTGAACTTTTGTATGGGAAAAGTCATCTCCGGTGAACTTTTGTATTGGGAAAGTCATCTCCGGTGAACTTTTGTATTGGGAAAGTCATCTCCGGTGAACTTTTGTATGGGAAAAGTCATCTCCGGTGAACTTTTGTATTGGGAAAGTCATGCCCGGTGAACTTTTGTATTGGGAAAGTCATGCCCGGTGAACTTTTGTATGGGAAAAGTCATCTCCGGTGAACTTTTGTATTGGGAAAGTCATATCCGGTGAACTTTTGTATGGGAAAAGTCATGCCCGGTGAACTTTTGTATTGGGAAAGTCATGCCCGGTGAACTTTTATATTGGGAAAGTCATCTCCGGTGAACTTTTGTATTGGGGAAAGTCATCTCCGGTGAACTTTTGTATTGGGAAAGTCATCTCCGGTGAACTTTTGTATTGGGAAAGTCATCTCCGGTGAACTTTTGTATTGGGAAAGTCATGCCCGGTGAACTTTTGTATGGGAAAAGTCATCTCCGGTGAACTTTTGTATTGGGAAAGTCATCACCGGTGAACTTTTGTATTGGGAAAGTCATCTCCGGTGAACTTTTGTATTGGGAAAGTCATCTCCGGTGAACTTTTGTATGGGAAAAGTCATCTCCGGTGAACTTTTGTATTGGGAAAGTCATCTCCGGTGAACTTTTGTATGGGAAAAGTCATCTCCGGTGAACTTTTGTATTGGGAAAAGTCATGCCCGGTGAACTTTTGTATTGGGAAAGTCATCTCCGGTGAACTTTTGTATTGGGAAAGTCATCTCCGGTGAACTTTTGTATTGGGAAAGTCATGCCCGGTGAACTTTTGTATTGGGAAAGTCATGCCCGGTGAACTTTTATATTGGGAAAGTCATCTCCGGTGAACTTTTGTATTGGGAAAGTCATGCCCGGTGAACTTTTATATTGGGAAAGTCATCTCCGGTGAACTTTTGTATTGGGAAAGTCATGCCCGGTGAACTTTTGTATTGGGAAAGTAATCTCCGGTGAACTTTTGTATGGGAAAAGTCATCTCCGGTGAACTTTTGTATGGGAAAAGTCATCTCCGGTGAAATTTTGTATTGGGAAAGTCATGCCCGGTGAACTTTTGTATTGGGAAAGTCATCTCCGGTGAACTTTTGTATGGGAAAAGTCATCTCCGGTGAACTTTTGTATTGGGAAA
>NW_027412230.1:0-53024 GCF_047663935.1 Musca autumnalis
GGAAAGTCATGCCCGGTGAACTTTGTATTGGGAAAGTCATGCCCGGTGAACTTTTGTACTGGGAAAGTCATGCCCGTGAACTTTTTGTACTGGGAAAGTCATGCCCGGTCAACTTTTGTATTGGGAAAGTCATGCCCGGTGAACTTTTGTACTGGGAAAGTCATGCCCGGTGAACTTTTGTCTGGGGAAAGTCATGCCCGGTGAACTTTTGTATTGGAAGAGTCTGCCCGGTGAACTTTTGTATTGGAAAGTCCATGCCCGGTGAACTTTTGTACTGGGAAAAGTCATGCCCGGTGAACTTTTGTATTGGGAAAGTCATGCCCGGTGAACTTTTGTATTGGGAAAGTCATGCCCGGTGAACTTTTGTATTGGGAAAGTCATGCCCGGTGAACTTTTGTATTGGGAAAGTCATGCCCGGTGAACTTTTTGTATGGGAAAGTCATGCCCGGTGAACTTTTGTACTGGGAAAGTCATGCCCGGTCAACTTTTGTATTGGGAAAGTCATGCCCGGTGAACTTTTGTACTGGGAAAGTCATGCCCGGTGAACTTTTGTATTGGGAAAGTCATGCCCGGTCAACTTTTGTATTGGGAAAGTCATGCCCGGTGAACTTTTGTACTGGGAAAGTCATGCCCGGTGAACTTTTGTACTGGGAAAGTCATGCCCGGTGAACTTTTGTATTGGGAAAGTCATGCCCGGTGAACTTTTGTACTGGGAAAGTCATGCCCGGTGAACTTTTGTATGGGAAAGTCATGCCCGGTGAACTTTTGTATGGGAAAAGTCATGCCCGGTGAACTTTTGTATTGGGAAAGTCATGCCCGGTCAACTTTTGTACTGGGAAAGTCATGCCCGGTGAACTTTTGTATTGGGAAAGTCATGCCCGGTGAACTTTTGTATGGGAAAGTCATGCCCGGTGAACTTTTGTATTGGGAAAGTCATGCCGGTGAACTTTTGTATTGGGAAAGTCATGCCCGGTGAACTTTTGTACTGGGAAAGTCATGCCCGGTGAACTTTTGTATTGGGAAAGTCATGCCCGGTGAACTTTGTACTGGGAAAGTCATGCCCGGTGAACTTTTGTATTGGAAAAGTCATGCCCGGTGAACTTTTGTATTGGGAAAGTCATGCCCGGTGATCTTTTGTACTGGGAAAGTCATGCCCGGTGAACTTTTGTATTGGGAAAGTCATGCCCGGTGAACTTTTGTATTGGGAAAGTCATGCCCGGTGAACATTTGTACTGGGAAAGTCATGCCCGGTGAACTTTTGTATTGGGAAAGTCATGCCCGGTGAACTTTTGTACTGGGAAAGTCATGCCCGGTGAACTTTTGTACTGGGAAAGTCATGCCCGGTGAACTTTTGTATTGGGAAAGTCATGCCCGGTGAACTTTTGTATGGGAAAAGTCATGCCCGGTGAACTTTTGTATGGGAAAAGTCATGCCCGGTGAACTTTTGTATTGGGAAAGTCATGCCCGGTGAACTTTTGTATTGGGAAAGTCATGCCCGGTCAACTTTTGTATTGGGAAAGTCATGCCCGGTGATCTTTTGTACTGGGAAAGTCATGCCCGGTGAACTTTTGTATTGGGAAAAGTCATGCCCGGTGAACTTTTTGTATGGGAAAGTCATGCCCGGTGAACATTTGTACTGGGAAAGTCATGCCCGTTCAACTTTTGTATTGGGAAAGTCATGCCCGGTGATCTTTTGTACTGGGAAAGTCATGCCCGGTGAACTTTTGTATTGGGAAAGTCATGCCCGGTGAACTTTTGTATGGGAAAAGTCATGCCCGGTGAACTTTTGTATGGGAAAAGTCATGCCCGGTGAACTTTTGTATTGGGAAAGTCATGCCCGGTCAACTTTTGTATTGGGAAAGTCATGCCCGGTGATCTTTTGTACTGGGAAAGTCATGCCTGGTGAACTTTTGTATTGGGAAAGTCATGCCGGTCAACTTTTGTATTGGGAAAGTGAACTTTTGTATTGGGAAAGTCATGCCCGGTGAACTTTTGTATTGGGAAAGTCATGCCCGGTGATCTTTTGTACTGGGAAAGTCATGCCCGGTCAACTTTTGTATTGGGAAAGTCCATGCCCGGTGAACTTTTGTATGGGAAAAGTCATGCCCGGTGAACTTTTGTACTGGGAAAGTCATGCCCGGTGAACTTTTGTATTGGGAAAGTCATGCCCGGTGATCTTTTGTATTGGGAAAGTCATGCCCGGTCATTTTTTGTATTGGGAAAGTCATGCCCGGTGATCTTTTGTACTGGGAAAGTCATGCCCGGAGAACTTTTGTATTGGGAAAGTCATGCCCGATGAACTTTTGTATTGGGAAAGTCATGCCCGGTGAACATTTGTACTGGGAAAGTCATGCCCGGTCAACTTTTGTATTGGGAAAGTCATGCCCGGTGAACTTTTGTACTGGGAAAGTCATGCCCGGTGAACTTTTGTATTGGAAAGTCATGCCCGGTGAACTTTTGTATGGGAAAAGTCATGCCCGGTGAACTTTTTGTATGGGAAAAGTCATGCCCGGTGAACTTTTGTATTGGGAAAGTCATGCCCGGTCAACTTTTGTATTGGGAAAGTCATGCCCGGTGATCTTTTGCACTGGGAAAGTCATGCCCGGTGAGCTTTTGTATGGGAAAAGTCATGCCCGGTGATCTTTTGTACTGGGAAAGTCATGCCCGGTGAACTTTTGTATTGGGAAAGTCATGCCCGGTCAACTTTTGTATTGGGAAAGTCATGCCCGGTGATCTTTTGTACTGGGAAAGTCATGCCCGGTGAACTTTTGTATTGGGAAAGTCATGCCCGGTGAACTTTTGTATGGGAAAAGTCATGCCCGGTGAACTTTTGTATGGGAAAAGTCATGCCCGGTGAACTTTTGTATTGGGAAAGTCATGCCCGGTGATCTTTTGTATTGGGAAAAGTCATGCCCGGTGAACTTTTGTACTGGGAAAGTCATGCCCGGTGAACTTTTGTATTGGGAAAGTCATGCCCGGTCAACTTTTGTATTGGGAAAGTCATGCCTTGTCAACTTTTGTATTGGGAAAGTCATGCCCGGTGATCTTTTGTACTGGGAAAGTCATGCCCGGAGAACTTTTGTATGGAAAAAGTCATGCCCGGTGATCTTTTGTACTGGGAAAGTCATGCCCGGTGAACTTTTGTATTGGGAAAGTCATGCCCGGTGAACTTTTGTATTGGGAAAGTCATGCCCGGTCAACTTTTGTATTGGGAAAGTCATGCCCGGTCAACTTTTGTATTGGGAAAGTCATGCCCGGTGATCTTTTGTATTGGGAAAGTCATGCCCGGTGAACTTTTGTATTGGGAAAGTCATGCCCGGTGAACTTTTGTATTGGGAAAGTCATGCCCGGTCAACTTTTGTATTAGGAAAGTCATGCCCGGTGAACTTTTGTACTGGGAAAGTCATGCCCGGTGAACTTTTGTATTGGGAAAGTCATGCCCGGTCAACTTTTGTATTGGGAAAGTCATGCCCGGTGATCTTTTGTATTGGGAAAGTCATGCCCGGTCAACTTTTGTATTGGGAAAGTCATGCCCGGACAACTTTTGTATTGGGAAAGTCATGCCCGGCGATCTTTTGTATTGGGAAAGTCATGCCCGGTGAACTTTTGTATTGGGAAAGTCATGCCCGGTGAACTTTTGTATTGGGAAAGTCATGCCCGGTGAACTTTTGTATTGGGAAAGTCATGCCCGGTCAACTTTTGTATTGGGAAAGTCATGCCCGGTGAACTTTTGTATTGGGAAAGTCATGCCCGGTGAACTTTTGTATGGGAAAAGTCATGCCCGGTAAACTTTTGTATTGGGAAAGTCATGCCCGGTCAACTTTTGTATTGGGAAAGTCATGCCCGGTGATCTTTTGTACTGGGAAAGTCATGCCCGGTGAACTTTTGTATTGGGAAAGTCATGCCCGGTCAACTTTTGTATTGGGAAAGTCATGCCCGGTGAAATTTTGTATTGGGAAAGTCATGCCCGGTGATCTTTTGTACTGGGAAAGTCATGCCCGGTGAACTTTTGTATTGGGAAAGTCATGCCCGGTGAACTTTTGTATTGGGAAAGTCATGCCTGGTCAACTTTTGTATTGGGAAAGTCATGCCCGGTGAACTTTTGTATTGGGAAAGTCATGCCCGGTGAACTTTTGTATTGGGAAAGTCATGCCCGGTGAACTTTTGTATTGGGAAAGTCATGCCCGGTGAACTTTTGTATTGGGAAAGTCATGTCCGGTGAACTTTTGTATTGGGAAAGTCATGCCCGGTGAACTTTTGTATTGGGAAAGTCATGCCCGGTGAACTTTTGTACTGGGAAAGTCATGCCCGGTGAACTTTTGTATTGGGAAAGTCATGCCCGGTGAACTTTTGTATTGGGAAAGTCATGCCCGGTGAACTTTTGTATTGGGAAAGTCATGCCCGGTGAACTTTTGTATGGGAAAGTCATGCCCGGTGAACTTTTGTACTGGGAAAGTCATGCCCGGTGAACTTTTGTATTGGGAAAGTCATGCCCGGTGAACTTTTGTATTGGGAAAGTCATGCCCGGTGAACTTTTGTACTGGGAAAGTCATGCCCGGTGAACTTTTGTATTGGGAAAGTCATGCCCGGTGAACTTTTGTATGGGAAAAGTCATGCCCGGTGAACTTTTGTATTGGGAAAGTCATGCCCGGTGAACTTTTGTATTGGGAAAGTCATGCCCGGTGATCTTTTGTACTGGGAAAGTCATGCCCGGTGAACTTTTGTATTGGGAAAGTCATGCCCGGTCAACTTTTGTATTGGGAAAGTCATGCCCGGTGATCTTTTGTACTGGGAAAGTCATGCCCGGTGATCTTTTGTACTGGGAAAGTCATGCCCGGTGAACTTTTGTATTGGGAAAGTCATGCCCGGTGAACTTTTGTATTGGGAAAGTCATGCCCGGTCAACTTTTGTATTGGGAAAGTCATGCCCGGTGAACTTTTGTACTGGGAAAGTCATGCCCGGTGAACTTTTGTATTGGGAAAGTCATGCCCGGTGAACTTTTGTATTGGGAAAGTCATGCCCGGTCAACTTTTGTATTGGGAAAGTCATGCCCGGCCAACTTTTGTATTGGGAAAATCATGCCCAGTGATCTTTTGTACTGGGAAAGTCATGCCCGGTGAACTTTTGTATTGGGAAATTCATGCCCGGTGAACTTTTGTATTGGGAAAGTCATGCCCGGTGAACTTTTGTATGGGGAAAGTCATGCCCGGTGAACTTTTGTATTGGGAAAGTCATGCCCGGTGAACTTTTGTATTGGGAAAGTCATGCCCGGTGAACTTTTGTACTGGGAAAGTCATGCCCGGTGAACTTTTGTATTGGGAAAGTCATGCCCGGTGAACTTTTGTATTGGGAAAGTCATGCCCGGTGAACTTTTGTATTGGGAAAGTCATGCCCGGTCAACTTTTGTATAGGGAAAGTCATGCCCGATGAACTTTTGTATTGGGAAAGTCATGCCCGGTGATCTTTTGTACTGGGAAAGCCATGCCCGGTGAACTTTTGTATGGGAAAAGTCATGCCCGGTGATCTTTTGTACTAGGAAAGTCATGCCCGGTCAACTTTTGTATTGGGAAAGTCATGCCCGGTGAACTTTTGTACTGGGAAAGTCATGCCCGGTGAACTTTTGTATTGGGAAAGTCATGCCCGGTCAACTTTTGTATTGGGAAAGTCATGCCCGGTTAACTTTTGTATTGGGAAAGTCATGCCCGGTGATCTTTTGTACTGGGAAAGTCATGCCCGGTGAACTTTTGTATTGGGAAAGTCATGCCCGGTGAACTTTTGTATTGGGAAAGTCATGCCCGGTGAACTTTTGTACTGGGAAAGTCATGCCCGGTGAACTTTTGTATTGGGAAAGTCATGCCCGGTGAACTTTTGTACTGGGAAAGTCATGCCCGGTGAACTTTTGTATTGGGAAAGTCATGCCCGGTGAACTTTTGTACTGGGAAAGTCATGCCCGGTGAACTTTTGTATTGGGAAAGTCATGCCCGGTGATCTTTTGTATGGGAAAAGTCATGCCCGGTGATCTATTGTACTGGGAAAGTCATGCCCGGTCAACTTTTGTATGGGAAAAGTCATGCCCGGTGAACTTTTGTATTGGGAAAGTCATGCCCGGTGATCTTTTGTACTGGGAAAGTCATGCCCGGTGAACTTTTGTATGGGAAAAGTCATGCCCGGCGATCTTTTGTACTGGGAAAGTCATGCCCGGTCAACTTTTGTATTGGGAAAGTCATGCCCGGTGAACTTTTGTATTGGGAAAGTCATGCCCGGTGAACTTTTGTATTGGGAAAGTCATGCCCGGTGAACTTTTGTATTGGGAAAGTCATGCCCGGTGATCTTTTGTACTGGGAAAGTCATGCCCGGTGAACTTTTGTATTGGGAAAGTCATGCCCGGTCAACTTTTGTATTGGGAAAGTCATGCCCGGTGAACTTTTGTATTGGGAAAGTCATGCCCGGTGAACTTTTATATTGGGAAAGTCATGCCCGGTGAACTTTTGTATTGGGAAAGTCATGCCCGGTGAACTTTTGTATTGGGAAAGTCATGCCCGGTGAACTTTTGTACTGGGAAAGTCATGCCCGGTGAACTTTTGTATTGGGAAAGTCATGCCCGGTGAACTTTTGTATTGGGAAAGTCATGCCCGGTCAACTTTTGTATTGGGAAAGTCATGCCCGGTGATCTTTTGTACTGGGAAAGTCATGCCCGGTGAACTTTTGTATTGGGAAAGTCATGCCCGGTGAACTTTTGTATTGGGAAAGTCATGCCCGGTGAACTTTTGTATGGGAAAGTCATGCCCGGTGAACTTTTGTATGGGAAAAGTCATGCCCGGTGAACTTTTGTATTGGGAAAGTCATGCCCGGTGATCTTTTGTACTGGAAAGTCATGCCCGGTGAACTTTTGTATGGGAAAAGTCATGCCCGGTGATCTTTTGTACTGGGAAAGTCATGCCCGGTGAACTTTTGTATTGGGAAAGTCATGCCCGGTGAACTTTTGTATGGGAAAAGTCATGCCCGGTGAACTTTTGTATTGGGAAAGTCATGCCCGGTGATCTTTTGTACTGGGAAAGTCATGCCCGGTGAACTTTTGTATGGGAAAAGTCATGCCCGGTGAACTTTTGTATTGGGAAAGTCATGCCCGGTGAACTTTTGTATTGGGAAAGTCATGCCCGGTCAACTTTTGTATTGGGAAAGTCATGCCCGGTGAACTTTTGTACTGGGAAAGTCATGCCCGGTGAACTTTTGTACTGGGAAAGTCATGCCCGGTGAACTTTTGTATTGGGAAAGTCATGCCCGGTGAACTTTTGTACTGGGAAAGTCATGCCCGGTGAACTTTTGTATTGGGAAAGTCATGCCCGGTGAACTTTTGTATTGGGAAAGTCATGCCCGGTGAACTTTTGTATTGGGAAAGTCATGCCAGGTGAACTTTTGTATTGGAAAAGTCATGCCCGGTGAACTTTTGTATTGGGAAAGTCATGCCCGGTGAACTTTTGTACTGGGAAAGTCATGCCCGGTGAACTTTTGTATTGGGAAAGTCATGCCCGGTGAACTTTTGTACTGGGAAAGTCATGCCCGGTGAACTTTTGTACTGGGAAAGTCATGCCCGGTCAACTTTTGTATTGGGAAAGTCATGCCCGGTGAACTTTTGTACTGGGAAAGTCATGCCCGGTGAACTTTTGTATTGGGAAAGTCATGCCCGGTGAACTTTTGTATTGGGAAAGTCATGCCCGGTGAACTTTTGTATTGGGAAAGTCATGCCCGGTGAACTTTTGTACTGGGAAAGTCATGCCCGGTGAACTTTTGTATTGGGAAAGTCATGCCCGGTGAACTTTTGTATTGGGAAAGTCATGCCCGGTGAACTTTTGTATTGGGAAAGTCATGCCCGGTGATCTTTTGTACTGGGAAAGTCATGCCCGGTGAACTTTTGTATGGGAAAAGTCATGCCCGGTGATCTTTTGTACTGGGAAAGTCATGCCCGGTCAACTTTTGTATTAGGAAAGTCATGCCCGGTGAACTTTTGTACTGGGAAAGTCATGCCCGGTGAACTTTTGTATTGGGAAGGTCATGCCCGGTCAACTTTTGTATTGGGAAAGTCATGCCCGGTGATCTTTTGTACTGGGAAAGTCATGCCCGGTGAACTTTTGTACTGGGAAAGTCATGCCCGGTGAACTTTTGTATTGGGAAAGTCATGCCCGGTGATCTTTTGTACTGGGAAAGTCATGCCCGGTGAACTTTTGTATGGGAAAAGTCATGCCCGGTCAACTTTTGTATTGGGAAAGTCATGCCCGGTCAACTTTTGTATTGGGAAAGTCATGCCCGGTCAACTTTTGTACTGGGAAAGTCATGCCCGGTGAACTTTTGTATTGGGAAAGTCATGCCCGGTGAAATTTGTATTGGGAAAGTCATGCCCGGCGAACTTTTGTATAGGAAAAGTCATGCCCGGTGAACTTTTGTATTGGGAAAGTCATGCCCGGTGAACTTTTGTACTGTGAAAGTCATGCCCGGTGAACTTTTGTATTGGGAAAGTCATGCCCGGTGAACTTTTGTATTGGGAAAGTCATGCCCGGTGAACTTTTGTATGGGAAAAGTCATGCCCGGTGAACTTTTGTATTGGGAAAGTCATGCCCGGTGATCTTTTGTACTGGGAAAGTCATGCCCGGTGAACTTTTGTATTGGGAAAGTCATGCCCGGTGAACTTTTGTATTGGGAAAGTCATGCCCGGTGAACATTTGTACTGGGAAAGTCATGCCCGGTCAACTTTTGTATTGGGAAAGTCATGCCCGGTGATCTTTTGTACTGGGAAAGTCATGCCCGGTGAACTTTTGTACTGGGAAAGTCATGCCCGGTGAACTTTTGTATTGGGAAAGTCATGCCCGGTGAACTTTTGTATGGGAAAAGTCATGCCCGGTGAACTTTTGTATGGGAAAAGTCATGCCCGGTGAACTTTTGTATTGGGAAAGTCATGCCCGGTGATCTTTTGTATTGGGAAAGTCATGCCCGGTCAACTTTTGTATTGGGAAAGTCATGCCCGGTGATCTTTTGTACTGGGAAAGTCATGCCCGGTGAGCTTTTGTATGGGAAAAGTCATGCCCGGTGATCTTTTGTACTGGGAAAGTCATGCCCGGTGAACTTTTGTATTGGGAAAGTCATGCCCGGTCAACTTTTGTATTGGGAAAGTCATGCCCGGTGATCTTTTGTACTGGGAAAGTCATGCCCGGTGAACTTTTGTATTGGGAAAGTCATGCCCGGTGAACTTTTGTATGGGAAAAGTCATGCCCGGTGAACTTTTGTATGGGAAAAGTCATGCCCGGTGAACTTTTGTATTGGGAAAGTCATGCCCGGTCAACTTTTGTATTGGGAAAGTCATGCCCGGTGATCTTTTGTACTGGGAAAGTCATGCCCGGTGAACTTTTGTATTGGGAAAGTCATGCCCGGTCAACTTTTGTATTGGGAAAATGAACTTTTGTATTGGGAAAGTCATGCCCGGTGAACTTTTGTATTGGGAAAGTCATGCCCGGTGATCTTTTGTACTGGGAAAGTCATGCCCGGTCAACTTTTGTATTGGGAAAGTCATGCCCGGTGAACTTTTGTATGGGAAAAGTCATGCCCGGTGAACTTTTGTACTGGGAAAGTCATGCCCGGTGAGCTTTTGTATTGGGAAAGTCATGCCCGGTCAACTTTTGTATTGGGAAAGTCATGCCCGGTGATCTTTTGTATTGGGAAAGTCATGCCCGGTCAACTTTTGTATTGGGAAAGTCATGCCCGGTGATCTTTTGTACTGGGAAAGTCATACCCGGTGAACTTTTGTATTGGGAAAGTCATGCCCGGTGAACTTTTGTATTGGGAAAGTCATGCCCGGTGAACATTTGTACTGGGAAAGTCATGCCCGGTCAACTTTTGTATTGGGAAAGTCATGCCCGGTGATCTTTTGTACTGGGAAAGTCATGCCCGGTGAACTTTTGTACTGGGAAAGTCATGCCCGGTGAACTTTTGTATTGGGAAAGTCATGCCCGGTGAACTTTTGTATGGGAAAAGTCATGCCCGGTGAACTTTTGTATGGGAAAAGTCATGCCCGGTGAACTTTTGTATTGGGAAAGTCATGCCCGGTCAACTTTTGTATTGGGAAAGTCATGCCCGGTGATCTTTTGTACTGGGAAAGTCATGCCCGGTGAGCTTTTGTATGGGAAAAGTCATGCCCGGTGATCTTTTGTACTGGGAAAGTCATGCCCGGTGAACTTTTGTATTGGGAAAGTCATGCCCGATCAACTTTTGTATTGGGAAAGTCATGCCCGGTGATCTTTTGTACTGGGAAAGTCATGCCCGGTGAACTTTTGTATTGGGAAAGTCATGCCCGGTGAACTTTTGTATGGGAAAAGTCATGCCCGGTGAACTTTTGTATGGGAAAAGTCATGCCCGGTGAACTTTTGTATTGGGAAAGTCATGCCCGGTGAACTTTTGTATTGGGAAAGTCATGCCCGGTGATCTTTTGTACTGGGAAAGTCATGCCCGGTGAACTTTTGTATTGGGAAAGTCATGCCCGGTCAAATTTTGTATTGGGAAAGTCATGCCCGGTCAACTTTTGTATTGGGAAAGTCATGCCCGGTGATCTTTTGTACTGGGAAAGTCATGCCCGGAGAACTTTTGTATGGAAAAAGTCATGCCCGGTGATCTTTTGTACTGGGAAAGTCATGCCCGGTGAACTTTTGTATTGGGAAAGTCATGCCCGATGAACTTTTGTATTGGGAAAGTCATGCCCGGTCAACTTTTGTATTGGGAAAGTCATGCCCGGTCAACTTTTGTATTGGGAAAGTCATGCCCGGTGATCTTTTGTATTGGGAAAGTCATGCCCGGTGAACTTTTGTATTGGGAAAGTCATGCCCGGTGAACTTTTGTATTGGGAAAGTCATGCCCGGTCAACTTTTGTATTAGGAAAGTCATGCCCGGTGAACTTTTGTACTGGGAAAGTCATGCCCGGTGAACTTTTGTATTGGGAAAGTCATGCCCGGTCAACTTTTGTATTGGGAAAGTCATGCCCGGTGATCTTTTGTATTGGGAAAGTCATGCCCGGTCAACTTTTGTATTGGGAAAGTCATGCCCGGACAACTTTTGTATTGGGAAAGTCATGCCCGGCGATCTTTTGTATTGGGAAAGTCATGCCCGGTAATCTTTTGTACTGGGAAGGTCATGCCCGGTGAACTTTTGTATTGGGAAAGTCATGCCCGGTCAACTTTTGTATTGGGAAAGTCATGCCCGGTGAACTTTTGTATTGGGAAAGTCATGCCCGGTGAACTTTTGTATTGGGAAAGTCATGCCCGGTGAACTTTTGTATTGGGAAAGTCATGCCCGGTGAACTTTTGTATTGGGAAAGTCATGCCCGGTGAACTTTTGTACTGGGAAAGTCATGCCCGGTGAACTTTTGTATTGGGAAAGTCATGCCCAGTGAACTTTTGTATGGGAAAAGTCATGCCCGGTAAACTTTTGTATTGGGAAAGTCATGCCCGGTGAACTTCTGTATTGGCAAAGTCATGCCCGGTGAACTTTTGTATTGGGAAAGTCATGCCCGGTAAACTTTTGTATTGGGAAAGTCATGCCCGGTGAACTTTTGTATTGGGAATGTCATGCCCGGTGAACTTTTGTATTGGGAAAGTCATGCCCGGTGAACTTTTGTATTAGGAAAGTCATGCCCGGTGAACTTTTGTATTGGGAAAGTCATGCCCGGTGAACTTTTGTATTGGGAAAGTCATGCCCGGTGAACTTTTGTATTGGGAAAGTCATGCCCGGTGAACTTTTGTATTGGGAAAGTCATGCCCGGTGAACTTTTGTATTGGGAAAGTCATGCCCGGTGAACTTTTGTACTGGGAAAGTCATGCCCGGTGAACTTTTGTATTGGGAAAGTCATGCCCGGTGAACTTTTGTATTGGGAAAGTCATGCCCGGTGAACTTTTGTATTGGGAAAGTCATGCCCGGTGAACTTTTGTATTGGGAAAGTCATGCCCGGTGAACTTTTGTACTGGGAAAGTCATGCCCGGTGAACTTTTGTATTGGGAAAGTCATGCCCGGTGAACTTTTGTATTGGGAAAGTCATGCCCGGTGAACTTTTGTACTGGGAAAGTCATGCCCGGTGAACTTTTGTATTGGGAAAGTCATGCCCGGTCAACTTTTGTATTGGGAAAGTCATGCCCGGTGAACTTTAGTATTGGGAAAGTCATGCCCGGCGATCTTTTGTATTGGGAAAGTCATGCCCGGTGAACTTTTGTATTGGGAAAGTCATGCCCGGTGAACTTTTGTATTGGGAAAGTCATTCCCGGTGAACTTTTGTATTGGGAAAGTCATGCCCGGTGATCTTTTGTACTGGGAAAGTCATGCCCGGTGAACTTTTGTATGGGAAAAGTCATGCCCGGTGAACTTTTGTATTGGGAAAGTCATGCCCGGTGAACTTTTGTACTGGGAAAGTCATGCCCGGTGAACTTTTGTATTGGGAAAGTCATGCCCGGTGAACTTTTGTATTGGGAAAGTCATGCCCGGTGAACTTTTGTACTGGGAAAGTCATGCCCGGTGAACTTTTGTATTGGGAAAGTCATGCCCGGTCAACTTTTGTATTGGGAAAGTCATGCCCGGTGAACTTTTGTACTGGGAAAGTCATGCCCGGTGAACTTTTGTATGGGAAAAGTCATGCCCGGTGAACTTTTGTATTGGGAAAGTCATGCCCGGTGAACTTTTGTATGGGAAAAGTCATGCCCGGTGAACTTTTGTATTGGGAAAGTCATACCCGGTGGACTTTTGTATTGGGAAAGTCATGCCCGGTGAACTTTTGTACTGGGAAAGTCATGCCCGGTGAACTTTAGTATGGGAAAAGTCATGCCCGGTGAACTTTTGTATGGGAAAAGTCATGCCCGGTGAACTTTTGTATTGGGAAAGTCATGCCCGGTGAACTTTTGTACTGGGAAAGTCATGCCCGGTGAACTTTTGTACTGGGAAAGTCATGCCCGGTGAACTTTTGTATTGGGAAAGTCATGCCCGGTGAACTTTTGTATGGGAAAAGTCATGCCCGGTGAACTTTTGTATTGGGAAAGTCATGCCCGGTGAACTTTTGTATTGGGAAAGTCATGCCCGGTGATCTTTTGTACTGGGAAAGTCATGCCCGGTGAACTTTTGTATTGGAAAAGTCATGCCCGGTGAACTTTTGTATTGGGAAAGTCATGCCCGGTGAACTTTTGTATTGGAAAAGTCATGCCCGGTGAACTTTTGTATTGGGAAAGTCATGCCCGGTGATCTTTTGTACTGGGAAAGCCATGCCCGGTCAACTTTTGTATTGGGAAAGTCATGCCCGGTGATCTTTTGTATTGGGAAAGTCATGCCCGGTGAACTTTTGTATTGGGAAAGTCATGCCCGGTGAACTTTTGTATTGGGAAAGTCATGCCCGGTGAACTTTTGTATTGGGAAAGTCATGCCCGGTGAACTTTTGTATTGGGAAAGTCATGCCCGGTGAACTTATGTATTGGGAAAGTCATGCCCGGTGAACTTTTGTATTGGGAAAGTCATGCCCGGTGAACTTTTGTATTGGGAAAGTCATGCCCGGTCAACTTTTGTATTGGGAAAGTCATGCCCGGTGATCTTTTGTATTGGGAAAGTCATGCCCGGTGAACTTTTGTATTGGGAAAGTCATGCCCGGTGAACTTTTGTATTGGGAAAATCATGCCCGGTCAACTTTTGTATTGGGAAAGTCATGCCCGGTGATCTTTTGTACTGGGAAAGTCATGCCCGGTGAACTTTTGTATTGGGAAAGTCATACCCGGTGAACTTTTGTATTGGGAAAGTCATGCCCGGTGAACATTTGTACTGGGAAAGTCATGCCCGGTCAACTTTTGTATTGGGAAAGTCATGCCCGGTGATCTTTTGTACTGGGAAAGTCATGCCCGGTGAACTTTTGTATTGGGAAAGTCATGCCCGGTGAACTTTTGTATTGGGAAAGTCATGCCCGGTGAACTTTTGTATTGGGAAAGTCATGCCCGGTGAACTTTTGTATTGGGAAAGTCATGCCCGGTGAACTTTTGTACTGGGAAAGTCATGCCCGGTGAACTTTTGTACTGTGAAAATCATGCCCGGTCAACTTTTGTATTGGGAAAGTCATGCCCGGTCAACTTTTGTATTGGAAAAGTCATGCCCGGTGAACTTTTGTATTGGGAAAGTCATGCCCGGTCAACTTTTGTATTGGGAAAGTCATGCCCGGTGATCTTTTGTACTGGGAAAGTCATGCCCGGTCAACTTTTGTATTGGGAAAGTCATGCCCGGTGAACTTTTGTATTGGGAAAGTCATGCCCGGTGAACATTTGTACTGGGAAAGTCATGCCCGGTCAACTTTTGTATTGGGAAAGTCATGCCCGGTGATTTTTTGTACTGGGAAAGTCATGCCCGGTGAACTTTTGTATTGGGAAAGTCATGCCCGGTGAACTTTTGTATTGGGAAAGTCATGCCCGGTGATCTTTTGTACTGGGAAAGTCATGCCCGGTGAACTTTTGTATTGGGAAAATCATGCCCGGTGAACTTTTGTATTGGGAAAGTCATGCCCGGTGAACTTTTGTATTGGGAAAGTCATGCCCGGTGATCTTTTGTACTGGGAAAGTCATGCCCGGTGAACTTTTGTATGGTAAAAGTCATGCCCGGTGAACTTTGTATTGGGAAAGTCATGCCCGGTCATTTTTGTATTGGGAAAGTCATGCCCGGTGATCTTTTGTACTGGGAAAGTCATGCCCGGTGAACTTTTGTATTGGGAAAGTCATGCCCGGTCAACTTTTGTATTGGGAAAGTCATGCCCGGTTAACTTTTGTATTGGGAAAGTCATGCCCGGTGATCTTTTGTACTGGGAAAGTCATGCCCGGTGAACTTTTGTATTGGGAAAGTCATACCCGGTGAACTTTTGTATTGGGAAAGTCATGCCCGGTGAACATTTGTACTGGGAAAGTCATGCCCGGTCAACTTTTGTATTGGGAAAGTCATGCCCGGTGATCTTTTGTACTGGGAAAGTCATGCCCGGTGAACTTTTGTATTGGGAAAGTCATGCCCGGTGAACTTTTGTATTGGGAAAGTCATGCCCGGTGAACTTTTGTATTGGGAAAGTCATGCCCGGTGAACTTTTGTATTGGGAAAGTCATGCCCGGTGAACTTTTGTACTGGGAAAGTCATGCCCGGTGAACTTTTGTACTGTGAAAATCATGCCCGGTCAACTTTTGTATTGGGAAAGTCATGCCCGGTCAACTTTTGTATTGGAAAAGTCATGCCCGGTGAACTTTTGTATTGGGAAAGTCATGCCCGGTCAACTTTTGTATTGGGAAAGTCATGCCCGGTGATCTTTTGTACTGGGAAAGTCATGCCCGGTCAACTTTTGTATTGGGAAAGTCATGCCCGGTGAACTTTTGTATTGGGAAAGTCATGCCCGGTGAACATTTGTACTGGGAAAGTCATGCCCGGTCAACTTTTGTATTGGGAAAGTCATGCCCGGTGATTTTTTGTACTGGGAAAGTCATGCCCGGTGAACTTTTGTATTGGGAAAGTCATGCCCGGTGAACTTTTGTATTGGGAAAGTCATGCCCGGTGATCTTTTGTACTGGGAAAGTCATGCCCGGTGAACTTTTGTATTGGGAAAATCATGCCCGGTGAACTTTTGTATTGGGAAAGTCATGCCCGGTGAACTTTTGTATTGGGAAAGTCATGCCCGGTGATCTTTTGTACTGGGAAAGTCATGCCCGGTGAACTTTTGTATGGTAAAAGTCATGCCCGGTGAACTTTGTATTGGGAAAGTCATGCCCGGTCATTTTTGTATTGGGAAAGTCATGCCCGGTGATCTTTTGTACTGGGAAAGTCATGCCCGGTGAACTTTTGTATTGGGAAAGTCATGCCCGGTCAACTTTTGTATTGGGAAAGTCATGCCCGGTTAACTTTTGTATTGGGAAAGTCATGCCCGGTGATCTTTTGTACTGGGAAAGTCATGCCCGGTGAACTTTTGTATTGGGAAAGTCATACCCGGTGAACTTTTGTATTGAGAAAGTCATGCCCGGTGATCTTTTGTACTGGGAAAGTCATGCCCGGTCAACTTTTGTATTGGGAAAGTCATGCCCGGTGATCTTTTGTATTGGGAAAGTCATGCCCGGTGAACTTTTGTATTGGGAAAGTCATGCCCGGTGATCTTTTGTATTGGGAAAGTCATTCCCGGTGAACTTTTGTATTGGGAAAGTCATGCCCGGTGAACTTTTGTATTGGGAAAGTCATGCCCGGTAAACTTTTGTATTGGGAAAGTCATGCCCGGTGATCTTTTGTACTGGGAAAGTCATGCCCGGTCAACTTTTGTATTGGGAAAGTCATGCCCGGTGAACTTTTGTATGGGAAAAGTCATGCCCGGTCAACTTTTGTATTGGGAAAGTCATGCCCGGTGAACTTTTGTATGGGAAAAGTCATGCCCGGTGAACTTTTGTATTGGGAAAGTCATGCCCGGTGATCTTTTGTATTGGGAAAGTCATGCCCGGTGAACTTTTGTATTGGGAAAGTCATGCCCGGTGAACTTTTGTATGGGAAAAGTCATGCCCGGTCAACTTTTGTATTGGGAAAGTCATGCCCGGTGATCTTTTGTACTGGGAAAGTCATGCCCTGTCAACTTTTGTATTGGGAAAGTCATGCCCGGTGATCTTTTGTATTGGGAAAGTCATGCCCGGTGAACTTTTGTATTGGGAAAGTCATGCCCGGTGAACTTTTGTATTGGGAAAGTCATGCCCGGTGAACTTTTGTATTGGGAAAGTCATGCCCGGTGAACTTTTGTATTGGGAAAGTCATGCCCGGTGAACTTTTGTATTGGGAAAGTCATGCCCGGTGATCTTTTGTACTGGGAAAGTCATGCCCGGTGAACTTTTGTATGGGAAAAGTCATGCCCGGTGAACTTTTGTATTGGGAAAGTCATGCCCGGTGAACTTTTGTATTGGGAAAGTCATGCCCGGTGAACTTTTGTACTGGGAAAGTCATGCCCGGTGAACTTTTGTATTGGGAAAGTCATGTCCGGTGAACTTTTGTATTAGGAAAGTCATGCCCGGTCAACTTTTGTATTGGGAAAGTCATGCCCGGTGATCTTTTGTACTGGGAAAGTCATGCCCGGTGAACTTTTGTATTGGGAAAGTCATGCCCGGTGAACTTTTGTATTGGGAAAGTCATGCCCGGTGAACATTTGTACTGGGAAAGTCATGCCCGGTCAACTTTTGTATTGGGAAAGTCATGCCCGGTGATCTTTTGTACTGGGAAAGTCATGCCCGGTGAACTTTTGTATTGGGAAAGTCATGCCCGGTGAACTTTTGTATTGGGAAAGTCATGCCCGGTGAACTTTTGTATTGGGAAAGTCATGCCCGGTGAACTTTTGTATTGGGAAAGTCATGGCCGGTGAACTTTTGTACTGGGAAAGTCATGCCCGGTGAACTTTTGTACTGTGAAAGTCATGCCCGGTGAACTTTTGTATTGGGAAAGTCATGCCCGGTGAACTTTTGTATGGGAAAAGTCATGCCCGGTGAACTTTTATATTGGGAAAGTCATGCCCGGTCAACTTTTGTATTGGGAAAGTCATGCCCGGTGAACTTTTGTATGGGAAAAGTCATGCCCGGTGAACTTTTGTATTGGGAAAGTCATGCCCGGTGATCTTTGGTACTGGGAAAGTCATGCCCGGTCAACTTTTGTATTGGGAAAGTCATGCCCGGTGAACTTTTGTATTGGGAAAGTCATGCCCGGTGAACTTTTGTATGGGAAAAGTCATGCCCGGTGAACTTTTGTATTGGGAAAGTCATGCCCGGTGATCTTTTGTATTGGGAAAGTCATGCCCGGTGAACTTTTGTATTGGGAAAGTCATGCCCGGTGAACTTTTGTATGGGAAAAGTCATGCCCGGTGAACTTTTGTATTGGGAAAGGCATGCCCGGTGAACTTTTGTATTGGGAAAGTCATGCCCGGTGAACTTTTGTATTGGGAAAGTCATGCCCGGTGAACTTTTGTATTGGGAAAGTCATGCCCGGTGAACTTTTGTATTAGGAAAGTCATGCCCGGTGAAATTTTGTACTGGGAAAGTCATGCCCGGTGAACTTTTGTATTGGGAAAGTCATGCCCGGTGATCGTTTGTACTGGGAAAGTCATGCCCGGTGAACTTTTGTATTGGGAAAGTCATGCCCGGTGAACTTTTGTACTGGGAAAGTCATGCCCGGTGAACTTTTGTATTGGGAAAATCATGCCCGGTGAACTTTTGTATTGGGAAAGTCATGCCCGGTGAACTTTTGTATTGGGAAAGTCATGCCCGGTGAACTTTTGTATTGGGAAAGTCATGCCCGGTCAACTTTTGTATTGGGAAAGTCATGCCCGGTAAACTTTTGTATTGGGAAAGTCATGCCCGGTGAACTTTTGTATTGGGAAAGTCATGCCCGGTGAACTTTTGTATTGGGAAAGTCATGCCCGGTGAACTTTTGTATTGGGAAAGTCATGCCCGGTGAACTTTTGTACTGGGAAAGTCATGCGCGGTGAACTTTTGTATTGGGAAAGTCATGCCCGGTGAACTTTTGTATTGGGAAAGTCATGTCCGGTGAACTTTTGTATTGGGAAAGTCATGCCCGGTGAACTTTTGTATTGGGAAAGTCATGCTCGGTGAACTTTTGTATTGGGAAAGTCATGCCCGGTGAACTTTTGTATTGGGAAAGTCATGCCCGGTGAACTTTTGTATTGGGAAAGTCATGCCCGGTGAACTTTTGTATTGGGAAAGTCATGCCCGGTGATCTTTTGTACTGGGAAAGTCATGCCCGGTGAACTTTTGTATTGGGAAAGTCATGCCCGGTGAACTTTTGTATTGGGAAAGTCATGCCCGGTGAACTTTTGTATTGGGAAAGTCATGCCCGGTGAACTTTTGTATTGGGAAAGTCAGGCCCGGTGAACTTTTGTATTGGGAAAGTCATGCCCGGTGAACTTTTGTATTGGGAAAGTCATGCCCGGTCAACTTTTGTATTGGGAAAGTCATGCCCGGTGATCTTTTGTATTGGGAAAGTCATGCCCGGTGAACTTTTGTATTGGGAAAGTCATGCCCGGTGAACTTTTGTATTGGGAAAATCATGCCCGGTCAACTTTTGTATTGGGAAAGTCATGCCCGGTGATCTTTTGTACTGGGAAAGTCATGCCCGGTGAACTTTTGTATTGGGAAAGTCATACCCGGTGAACTTTTGTATTGGGAAAGTCATGCCCGGTGAACATTTGTACTGGGAAAGTCATGCCCGGTCAACTTTTGTATTGGGAAAGTCATGCCCGGTGATCTTTTGTACTGGGAAAGTCATGCCCGGTGAACTTTTGTATTGGGAAAGTCATGCCCGGTGAACTTTTGTATTGGGAAAGTCATGCCCGGTGAACTTTTGTATTGGGAAAGTCATGCCCGGTGAACTTTTGTATTGGGAAAGTCATGCCCGGTGAACTTTTGTACTGGGAAAGTCATGCCCGGTGAACTTTTGTACTGTGAAAATCATGCCCGGTCAACTTTTGTATTGGGAAAGTCATGCCCGGTCAACTTTTGTATTGGAAAAGTCATGCCCGGTGAACTTTTGTATTGGGAAAGTCATGCCCGGTCAACTTTTGTATTGGGAAAGTCATGCCCGGTGATCTTTTGTACTGGGAAAGTCATGCCCGGTCAACTTTTGTATTGGGAAAGTCATGCCCGGTGAACTTTTGTATTGGGAAAGTCATGCCCGGTGAACATTTGTACTGGGAAAGTCATGCCCGGTCAACTTTTGTATTGGGAAAGTCATGCCCGGTGATTTTTTGTACTGGGAAAGTCATGCCCGGTGAACTTTTGTATTGGGAAAGTCATGCCCGGTGAACTTTTGTATTGGGAAAGTCATGCCCGGTGATCTTTTGTACTGGGAAAGTCATGCCCGGTGAACTTTTGTATTGGGAAAATCATGCCCGGTGAACTTTTGTATTGGGAAAGTCATGCCCGGTGAACTTTTGTATTGGGAAAGTCATGCCCGGTGATCTTTTGTACTGGGAAAGTCATGCCCGGTGAACTTTTGTATGGTAAAAGTCATGCCCGGTGAACTTTGTATTGGGAAAGTCATGCCCGGTCATTTTTGTATTGGGAAAGTCATGCCCGGTGATCTTTTGTACTGGGAAAGTCATGCCCGGTGAACTTTTGTATTGGGAAAGTCATGCCCGGTCAACTTTTGTATTGGGAAAGTCATGCCCGGTTAACTTTTGTATTGGGAAAGTCATGCCCGGTGATCTTTTGTACTGGGAAAGTCATGCCCGGTGAACTTTTGTATTGGGAAAGTCATACCCGGTGAACTTTTGTATTGGGAAAGTCATGCCCGGTGAACATTTGTACTGGGAAAGTCATGCCCGGTCAACTTTTGTATTGGGAAAGTCATGCCCGGTGATCTTTTGTACTGGGAAAGTCATGCCCGGTGAACTTTTGTATTGGGAAAGTCATGCCCGGTGAACTTTTGTATTGGGAAAGTCATGCCCGGTGAACTTTTGTATTGGGAAAGTCATGCCCGGTGAACTTTTGTATTGGGAAAGTCATGCCCGGTGAACTTTTGTACTGGGAAAGTCATGCCCGGTGAACTTTTGTACTGTGAAAATCATGCCCGGTCAACTTTTGTATTGGGAAAGTCATGCCCGGTCAACTTTTGTATTGGAAAAGTCATGCCCGGTGAACTTTTGTATTGGGAAAGTCATGCCCGGTCAACTTTTGTATTGGGAAAGTCATGCCCGGTGATCTTTTGTACTGGGAAAGTCATGCCCGGTCAACTTTTGTATTGGGAAAGTCATGCCCGGTGAACTTTTGTATTGGGAAAGTCATGCCCGGTGAACATTTGTACTGGGAAAGTCATGCCCGGTCAACTTTTGTATTGGGAAAGTCATGCCCGGTGATTTTTTGTACTGGGAAAGTCATGCCCGGTGAACTTTTGTATTGGGAAAGTCATGCCCGGTGAACTTTTGTATTGGGAAAGTCATGCCCGGTGATCTTTTGTACTGGGAAAGTCATGCCCGGTGAACTTTTGTATTGGGAAAATCATGCCCGGTGAACTTTTGTATTGGGAAAGTCATGCCCGGTGAACTTTTGTATTGGGAAAGTCATGCCCGGTGATCTTTTGTACTGGGAAAGTCATGCCCGGTGAACTTTTGTATGGTAAAAGTCATGCCCGGTGAACTTTGTATTGGGAAAGTCATGCCCGGTCATTTTTGTATTGGGAAAGTCATGCCCGGTGATCTTTTGTACTGGGAAAGTCATGCCCGGTGAACTTTTGTATTGGGAAAGTCATGCCCGGTCAACTTTTGTATTGGGAAAGTCATGCCCGGTTAACTTTTGTATTGGGAAAGTCATGCCCGGTGATCTTTTGTACTGGGAAAGTCATGCCCGGTGAACTTTTGTATTGGGAAAGTCATACCCGGTGAACTTTTGTATTGAGAAAGTCATGCCCGGTGATCTTTTGTACTGGGAAAGTCATGCCCGGTCAACTTTTGTATTGGGAAAGTCATGCCCGGTGATCTTTTGTATTGGGAAAGTCATGCCCGGTGAACTTTTGTATTGGGAAAGTCATGCCCGGTGATCTTTTGTATTGGGAAAGTCATTCCCGGTGAACTTTTGTATTGGGAAAGTCATGCCCGGTGAACTTTTGTATTGGGAAAGTCATGCCCGGTAAACTTTTGTATTGGGAAAGTCATGCCCGGTGATCTTTTGTACTGGGAAAGTCATGCCCGGTCAACTTTTGTATTGGGAAAGTCATGCCCGGTGAACTTTTGTATGGGAAAAGTCATGCCCGGTCAACTTTTGTATTGGGAAAGTCATGCCCGGTGAACTTTTGTATGGGAAAAGTCATGCCCGGTGAACTTTTGTATTGGGAAAGTCATGCCCGGTGATCTTTTGTATTGGGAAAGTCATGCCCGGTGAACTTTTGTATTGGGAAAGTCATGCCCGGTGAACTTTTGTATGGGAAAAGTCATGCCCGGTCAACTTTTGTATTGGGAAAGTCATGCCCGGTGATCTTTTGTACTGGGAAAGTCATGCCCTGTCAACTTTTGTATTGGGAAAGTCATGCCCGGTGATCTTTTGTATTGGGAAAGTCATGCCCGGTGAACTTTTGTATTGGGAAAGTCATGCCCGGTGAACTTTTGTATTGGGAAAGTCATGCCCGGTGAACTTTTGTATTGGGAAAGTCATGCCCGGTGAACTTTTGTATTGGGAAAGTCATGCCCGGTGAACTTTTGTATTGGGAAAGTCATGCCCGGTGATCTTTTGTACTGGGAAAGTCATGCCCGGTGAACTTTTGTATGGGAAAAGTCATGCCCGGTGAACTTTTGTATTGGGAAAGTCATGCCCGGTGAACTTTTGTATTGGGAAAGTCATGCCCGGTGAACTTTTGTACTGGGAAAGTCATGCCCGGTGAACTTTTGTATTGGGAAAGTCATGTCCGGTGAACTTTTGTATTAGGAAAGTCATGCCCGGTCAACTTTTGTATTGGGAAAGTCATGCCCGGTGATCTTTTGTACTGGGAAAGTCATGCCCGGTGAACTTTTGTATTGGGAAAGTCATGCCCGGTGAACTTTTGTATTGGGAAAGTCATGCCCGGTGAACATTTGTACTGGGAAAGTCATGCCCGGTCAACTTTTGTATTGGGAAAGTCATGCCCGGTGATCTTTTGTACTGGGAAAGTCATGCCCGGTGAACTTTTGTATTGGGAAAGTCATGCCCGGTGAACTTTTGTATTGGGAAAGTCATGCCCGGTGAACTTTTGTATTGGGAAAGTCATGCCCGGTGAACTTTTGTATTGGGAAAGTCATGGCCGGTGAACTTTTGTACTGGGAAAGTCATGCCCGGTGAACTTTTGTACTGTGAAAGTCATGCCCGGTGAACTTTTGTATTGGGAAAGTCATGCCCGGTGAACTTTTGTATGGGAAAAGTCATGCCCGGTGAACTTTTATATTGGGAAAGTCATGCCCGGTCAACTTTTGTATTGGGAAAGTCATGCCCGGTGAACTTTTGTATGGGAAAAGTCATGCCCGGTGAACTTTTGTATTGGGAAAGTCATGCCCGGTGATCTTTGGTACTGGGAAAGTCATGCCCGGTCAACTTTTGTATTGGGAAAGTCATGCCCGGTGAACTTTTGTATTGGGAAAGTCATGCCCGGTGAACTTTTGTATGGGAAAAGTCATGCCCGGTGAACTTTTGTATTGGGAAAGTCATGCCCGGTGATCTTTTGTATTGGGAAAGTCATGCCCGGTGAACTTTTGTATTGGGAAAGTCATGCCCGGTGAACTTTTGTATGGGAAAAGTCATGCCCGGTGAACTTTTGTATTGGGAAAGGCATGCCCGGTGAACTTTTGTATTGGGAAAGTCATGCCCGGTGAACTTTTGTATTGGGAAAGTCATGCCCGGTGAACTTTTGTATTGGGAAAGTCATGCCCGGTGAACTTTTGTATTAGGAAAGTCATGCCCGGTGAAATTTTGTACTGGGAAAGTCATGCCCGGTGAACTTTTGTATTGGGAAAGTCATGCCCGGTGATCGTTTGTACTGGGAAAGTCATGCCCGGTGAACTTTTGTATTGGGAAAGTCATGCCCGGTGAACTTTTGTACTGGGAAAGTCATGCCCGGTGAACTTTTGTATTGGGAAAATCATGCCCGGTGAACTTTTGTATTGGGAAAGTCATGCCCGGTGAACTTTTGTATTGGGAAAGTCATGCCCGGTGAACTTTTGTATTGGGAAAGTCATGCCCGGTCAACTTTTGTATTGGGAAAGTCATGCCCGGTAAACTTTTGTATTGGGAAAGTCATGCCCGGTGAACTTTTGTATTGGGAAAGTCATGCCCGGTGAACTTTTGTATTGGGAAAGTCATGCCCGGTGAACTTTTGTATTGGGAAAGTCATGCCCGGTGAACTTTTGTACTGGGAAAGTCATGCGCGGTGAACTTTTGTATTGGGAAAGTCATGCCCGGTGAACTTTTGTATTGGGAAAGTCATGTCCGGTGAACTTTTGTATTGGGAAAGTCATGCCCGGTGAACTTTTGTATTGGGAAAGTCATGCTCGGTGAACTTTTGTATTGGGAAAGTCATGCCCGGTGAACTTTTGTATTGGGAAAGTCATGCCCGGTGAACTTTTGTATTGGGAAAGTCATGCCCGGTGAACTTTTGTATTGGGAAAGTCATGCCCGGTGATCTTTTGTACTGGGAAAGTCATGCCCGGTGAACTTTTGTATTGGGAAAGTCATGCCCGGTGAACTTTTGTATTGGGAAAGTCATGCCCGGTGAACTTTTGTATTGGGAAAGTCATGCCCGGTGAACTTTTGTATTGGGAAAGTCAGGCCCGGTGAACTTTTGTATTGGGAAAGTCATGCCCGGTGAAATTTTGTATTGGGAAAGTCATGCCCGGTGAACTTTTGTATTGGGAAAGTCATGCCCGGTCAACTTTTTTATTGGGAAAGTCATGCCCGGTGATCTTTTGTACTGGGAAAGTCATGCCCGGTGAACTTTTGTATTGGGAAAGTCATGCCCGGTGAACTTTTGTATTGGGAAAGTCATGCCCGGTGAACTTTTGTATTGGGAAAGTCATGCCCGGTGAACTTTTGTATTGGGAAAGTCATGCCCGGTGAACTTTTGTATGGGAAAGTCATGCCCGGTCAACTTTTGTATTAGGAAAGTCATGCTCGGTGAACTTTTGTATGGGAAAAGTCATGCCCGGTGATCTTTTGTACTGGGAAAATCATGCCCGGTGAACTTTTGTATTGGGAAAGTCATGCCCGGTGAAATTTGTATTGGGAAAGTCATGCCCGGTGAACTTTTGTATGGGAAAAGTCATGCCCGGTGAACTTTTGTATTGGGAAAGTCATGCCCGGTGAACTTTTGTATTGGGAAAGTCATGCCCGGTCAACTTTTGTACTGGGAAAGTCATTCCCGGTGAACTTTTGTATTGGGAAAGTCATGCCCGGTGAACTTTTGTATTGGGAAAGTCATGCCCGGTGAACTTTTGTACTGGGAAAGTCATGCCCGGTGAACTTTTGTATTGGGAAAGTCATACCCGGTGAACTTTTGTATTGGGAAAGTCATGCCCGGTCAACTTTTGTATTGGGAAAGTCATGCCCGGTGAACTTTTGTATTGGGAAAGTCATGCCCGGTGATCTTTTGTACTGGGAAAGTCATGCCCGGTGAACTTTTGTATGGGAAAAGTCATGCCCGGTGAACTTTTGTATTGGGAAAGTCATGCCCGGTGAACTTTTGTACTGGGAAAGTCATGCCCGGTGAACTTTTGTATTGGGAAAGTCATGCCCGGTGAACTTTTGTATCTGAAAAGTCATGCCCGGTGAACTTTTGTATTGGGAAAGTTATGCCCGGTGAACTTTTGTATTGGGAAAGTCATGCCCGGTGATCTTTTGTACTGGGAAAGTCATGCCCGGTGAACTTTTGTATTGGGAAAGTCATGCCCGGTGAACTTTTGTATGTGAAAAGTCATGCCCGGTCAACTTTTGTATTGGGAAAGTCATGCCCGGTGATCTTTTGTACTGGGAAAGTCATGCCCTGTCAACTTTTGTATTGGGAAAGTCATGCCCGGTGATCTTTTGTATTGGGAAAGTCATGCCCGGTGAACTTTTGTATTGGGAAAGTCATGCCCGGTGAACTTTTGTATTGGGAAAGTCATGCCCGGTGAACTTTTGTATTGGGAAAGTCATGCCCGGTGAACTTTTGTATTGGGAAAGTCATGCCCGGTGAACTTTTGTATTGGGAAAGTCATGCCCGGTGATCTTTTGTACTGGGAAAGTCATGCCCGGTGAACTTTTGTATGGGAAAAGTCATGCCCGGTGAACTTTTGTATTGGGAAAGTCATGCCCGGTGAACTTTTGTATTGGGAAAGTCATGCCCGGTGAACTTTTGTACTGGGAAAGTCATGCCCGGTGAACTTTTGTATTGGGAAAGTCATGTCCGGTGAACTTTTGTATTAGGAAAGTCATGCCCGGTCAACTTTTGTATTGGGAAAGTCATGCCCGGTGATCTTTTGTACTGGGAAAGTCATGCCCGGTGAACTTTTGTATTGGGAAAGTCATGCCCGGTGAACTTTTGTATTGGGAAAGTCATGCCCGGTGAACATTTGTACTGGGAAAGTCATGCCCGGTCAACTTTTGTATTGGGAAAGTCATGCCCGGTGATCTTTTGTACTGGGAAAGTCATGCCCGGTGAACTTTTGTATTGGGAAAGTCATGCCCGGTGAACTTTGGTATTGGGAAAGTCATGCCCGGTGAACTTTTGTATTGGGAAAGTCATGCCCGGTGAACTTTTGTATTGGGAAAGTCATGGCCGGTGAACTTTTGTACTGGGAAAGTCATGCCCGGTGAACTTTTGTACTGTGAAAGTCATGCCCGGTGAACTTTTGTATTGGGAAAGTCATGCCCGGTGAACTTTTGTATGGGAAAAGTCATGCCCGGTGAACTTTTATATTGGGAAAGTCATGCCCGGTCAACTTTTGTATTGGGAAAGTCATGCCCGGTGAACTTTTGTATGGGAAAAGTCATGCCCGGTGAACTTTTGTATTGGGAAAGTCATGCCCGGTGATCTTTGGTACTGGGAAAGTCATGCCCGGTCAACTTTTGTATTGGGAAAGTCATGCCCGGTGAACTTTTGTATTGGGAAAGTCATGCCCGGTGAACTTTTGTATGGGAAAAGTCATGCCCGGTGAACTTTTGTATTGGGAAAGTCATGCCCGGTGATCTTTTGTATTGGGAAAGTCATGCCCGGTGAACTTTTGTATTGGGAAAGTCATGCCCGGTGAACTTTTGTATGGGAAAAGTCATGCCCGGTGAACTTTTGTATTGGGAAAGGCATGCCCGGTGAACTTTTGTATTGGGAAAGTCATGCCCGGTGAACTTTTGTATTGGGAAAGTCATGCCCGGTGAACTTTTGTATTGGGAAAGTCATGCCCGGTGAACTTTTGTATTAGGAAAGTCATGCCCGGTGAAATTTTGTACTGGGAAAGTCATGCCCGGTGAACTTTTGTATTGGGAAAGTCATGCCCGGTGATCGTTTGTACTGGGAAAGTCATGCCCGGTGAACTTTTGTATTGGGAAAGTCATGCCCGGTGAACTTTTGTACTGGGAAAGTCATGCCCGGTGAACTTTTGTATTGGGAAAATCATGCCCGGTGAACTTTTGTATTGGGAAAGTCATGCCCGGTGAACTTTTGTATTGGGAAAGTCATGCCCGGTGAACTTTTGTATTGGGAAAGTCATGCCCGGTCAACTTTTGTATTGGGAAAGTCATGCCCGGTAAACTTTTGTATTGGGAAAGTCATGCCCGGTGAACTTTTGTATTGGGAAAGTCATGCCCGGTGAACTTTTGTATTGGGAAAGTCATGCCCGGTGAACTTTTGTATTGGGAAAGTCATGCCCGGTGAACTTTTGTACTGGGAAAGTCATGCGCGGTGAACTTTTGTATTGGGAAAGTCATGCCCGGTGAACTTTTGTATTGGGAAAGTCATGTCCGGTGAACTTTTGTATTGGGAAAGTCATGCCCGGTGAACTTTTGTATTGGGAAAGTCATGCTCGGTGAACTTTTGTATTGGGAAAGTCATGCCCGGTGAACTTTTGTATTGGGAAAGTCATGCCCGGTGAACTTTTGTATTGGGAAAGTCATGCCCGGTGAACTTTTGTATTGGGAAAGTCATGCCCGGTGATCTTTTGTACTGGGAAAGTCATGCCCGGTGAACTTTTGTATTGGGAAAGTCATGCCCGGTGAACTTTTGTATTGGGAAAGTCATGCCCGGTGAACTTTTGTATTGGGAAAGTCATGCCCGGTGAACTTTTGTATTGGGAAAGTCAGGCCCGGTGAACTTTTGTATTGGGAAAGTCATGCCCGGTGAAATTTTGTATTGGGAAAGTCATGCCCGGTGAACTTTTGTATTGGGAAAGTCATGCCCGGTCAACTTTTTTATTGGGAAAGTCATGCCCGGTGATCTTTTGTACTGGGAAAGTCATGCCCGGTGAACTTTTGTATTGGGAAAGTCATGCCCGGTGAACTTTTGTATTGGGAAAGTCATGCCCGGTGAACTTTTGTACTGGGAAAGTCATGCCCGGTGAACTTTTGTATTGGGAAAGTCATGCCCGGTGAACTTTTGTATTGGGAAAGTCATGCCCGGTCAACTTTTGTATGGGAAAAGTCATGCCCGGTGAACTTTTGTATGGGAAAGTCATGCCCGGTCAACTTTTGTATTAGGAAAGTCATGCTCGGTGAACTTTTGTATGGGAAAAGTCATGCCCGGTGATCTTTTGTACTGGGAAAATCATGCCCGGTGAACTTTTGTATTGGGAAAGTCATGCCCGGTGAAATTTGTATTGGGAAAGTCATGCCCGGTGAACTTTTGTATGGGAAAAGTCATGCCCGGTGAACTTTTGTATTGGGAAAGTCATGCCCGGTGAACTTTTGTATTGGGAAAGTCATGCCCGGTCAACTTTTGTACTGGGAAAGTCATGCCCGGTGAACTTTTGTATTGGGAAAGTCATGCCCGGTGAACTTTTGTATTGGGAAAGTCATGCCCGGTGAACTTTTGTACTGGGAAAGTCATGCCCGGTGAACTTTTGTATTGGGAAAGTCATACCCGGTGAACTTTTGTATTGGGAAAGTCATGCCCGGTCAACTTTTGTATTGGGAAAGTCATGCCCGGTGAACTTTTGTATTGGGAAAGTCATGCCCGGTGATCTTTTGTACTGGGAAAGTCATGCCCGGTGAACTTTTGTATGGGAAAAGTCATGCCCGGTGAACTTTTGTATTGGGAAAGTCATGCCCGGTGAACTTTTGTACTGGGAAAGTCATGCCCGGTGAACTTTTGTATTGGGAAAGTCATGCCCGGTGAACTTTTGTATCTGAAAAGTCATGCCCGGTGAACTTTTGTATTGGGAAAGTTATGCCCGGTGAACTTTTGTATTGGGAAAGTCATGCCCGGTGATCTTTTGTACTGGGAAAGTCATGCCCGGTGAACTTTTGTATTGGGAAAGTCATGCCCGGTCAACTTTTGTATTGGGAAAGTCATGCCCGGTGATCTTTTGTACTGGGAAAGTCATGCCCGGTGATCTTTTGTACTGGGAAAGTCATGCCCGGTGAACTTTTGTATTGGGAAAGTCATGCCCGTCAACTTTTGTATTGGGAAAGTCATGCCCGGTCAACTTTTGTATTGGGAAAGTCATGCCCGGTGAACTTTTGTGCTGGGAAAGTCATGCCCGGTGAACTTTTGTATTGGGAAAGTCATGCCCGGTGAACTTTTGTATTGGGAAAGTCATGCCCGGTCAACTTTTGTATTGGGAAAGTCATGCCCGGTCAACCTTTGTATTGGGAAAATCATGCCCGGTGATCTTTTGTACTGGGAAAGTCATGCCCGGTGAACTTTTGTATTGGGAAATTCATGCCCGGTGAACTTTTGTATTGGGAAAGTCATGCCCGGTGAACTTTTGTATGGGGAAAGTCATGCCCGGTGAACTTTTGTATTGGGAAAGTCATGCCCGGTGAACTTTTGTATTGGGAAAGTCATGCCCGGTGAACTTTTGTACTGGGAAAGTCATGCCCGGTGAACTTTTGTATTGGGAAAGTCATGCCCGGTGAACTTTTGTATTGGGAAAGTCATGCCCGGTGAACTTTTGTATTGGGAAAGTCATGCCCGGTCAACTTTTGTATTGGGAAAGTCATGCCCGGTGAACTTTTGTATTGGGAAAGTCATGCCCGGTGATCTTTTGTACTGGGAAAGTCATGCCCGGTGAACTTTTGTATGGGAAAAGTCATGCCCGGTGATCTTTTGTACTAGGAAAGTCATGCCCGGTCAACTTTTGTATTGGGAAAGTCATGCCCGGTGAACTTTTGTACTGGGAAAGTCATGCCCGGTGAACTTTTGTATTGGGAAAGTCATGCCCGGTCAACTTTTGTATTGGGAAAGTCATGCCCGGTTAACTTTTGTATTGGGAAAGTCATGCCCGGTGATCTTTTGTACTGGGAAAGTCATGCCCGGTGAACTTTTGTATTGGGAAAGTCATGCCCGGTGAACTTTTGTATTGGGAAAGTCATGCCCGGTGAACTTTTGTACTGGGAAAGTCATGCCCGGTGAACTTTTGTATTGGGAAATTCATGCCCTGTGAACTTTTGTATTGGGAAAGTCATGCCCGGTGAACTTTTGTACTGGGAAAGTCATGCCCGGTGAACTTTTGTATTGGGAAAGTCATGCCCGGTCAACTTTTGTATTGGGAAAGTCATGCCCGGTTAACTTTTGTATTGGGAAAGTCATGCCCGGTGATCTTTTGTACTGGGAAAGTCATGCCCGGTGAACTTTTGTATTGGGAAAGTCATGCCCGGTGAACTTTTGTATTGGGAAAGTCATGCCCGGTGAACTTTTGTACTGGGAAAGTCATGCCCGGTGAACTTTTGTATTGGGAAATTCATGCCCGGTGATCTTTTGTATTGGGAAAGTCATGCCCGGTGAACTTTTGTACTGGGAAAGTCATGCCCGGTGAACTTTTGTATTGGGAAAGTCATGCCCGGTGATCTTTTGTATGGGAAAAGTCATGCCCGGTGATCTTTTGTACTGGGAAAGTCATGCCCGGTCAACTTTTGTATTGGGAAAGTCATGCCCGGTGAACTTTTGTATGGGAAAAGTCATGCCCGGGGAACTGTTGTATTGGGAAATTCATGCCCTGTGAACTTTTGTATTGGGAAAGTCATGCCCGGTGAACTTTTGTACTGGGAAAGTCATGCCCGGTGAACTTTTGTATTGGGAAAGTCATGCCCGGTGAACTTTTGTATTGGGAAATTCATGCCCGGTGAACTTTTGTACTGGGAAAGTCATGCCCGGTGAACTTTTGTATTGGGAAATTCATGCCCTGTGAACTTTTGTATTGGGAAAGTCATGCCCGGTGAACTTTTGTACTGGGAAAGTCATGCCCGGTGAACTTTTGTATTGGGAAAGTCATGCCCGGTCAACTTTTGTATTGGGAAAGTCATGCCCGGTTAACTTTTGTATTGGGAAAGTCATGCCCGGTGATCTCTGTACTGGGAAAGTCATGCCCGGTGAACTTTTGTATTGGGAAAGTCATGCCCGGTGAACTTTTGTATTGGGAAAGTCATGCCCGGTGAACTTTTGTACTGGGAAAGTCATGCCCGGTGAACTTTTGTATTGGGAAATTCATGCCCGGTGATCTTTTGTATTGGGAAAGTCATGCCCGGTGAACTTTTGTACTGGGAAAGTCATGCCCGGTGAACTTTTGTATTGGGAAAGTCATGCCCGGTGAACTTTTGTACTGGGAAAGTCATGCCCGGTGAACTTTTGTATTGGGAAAGTCATGCCCGGTGATCTTTTGTACTGGGAAAGTCATGCCCGGTGAACTTTTGTATTGGGAAAGTCATGCCCGGTGAACTTTTGTATTGGGAAAGTCATGCCCGGTGATCTTTTGTACTGGGAAAGTCATGCCCGGTGAACTTTTGTATGGGAAAAGTCATGCCCGGCGATCTTTTGTACTGGGAAAGTCATGCCCGGTCAACTTTTGTATGGGAAAAGTCATGCCCGGTCAACTTTTGTATTGGGAAAGTCATGCCCGGTCAACTTTTGTATGGGAAAAGTCATGCCCGGTGAACTTTTGTATTGGGAAAGTCATGCCCGGTGATCTTTTGTACTGGGAAAGTCATGCCCGGTGAACTTTTGTATGGGAAAAGTCATGCCCGGCGATCTTTTGTATTGGGAAATTCATGCCCTGTGAACTTTTGTATTGGGAAAGTCATGCCCGGTGAACTTTTGTACTGGGAAAGTCATGCCCGGTGAACTTTTGTATTGGGAAAGTCATGCCCGGTCAACTTTTGTATTGGGAAAGTCATGCCCGGTCAACTTTTGTATGGGAAAAGTCATGCCCGGTGAACTTTTGTATGGGAAAGTCATGCCCGGTCAACTTTTGTATTAGGAAAGTCATGCCCGGTGAACTTTTGTATGGGAAAAGTCATGCCCGGTGATCTTTTGTACTGGGAAAATCATGCCCGGTGAACTTTTGTATTGGGAAAGTCATGCCCGGTGAAATTTGTATTGGGAAAGTCATGCCCGGTGAACTTTTGTATGGGAAAAGTCATGCCCGGTGAACTTTTGTATTGGGAAAGTCATGCCCGGTGAACTTTTGTATTGGGAAAGTCATGCCCGGTCAACTTTTGTACTGGGAAAGTCATGCCCGGTGAACTTTTGTATTGGGAAAGTCATGCCCGGTGAACTTTTGTATTGGAAAAGTCATGCCCGGTGAACTTTTGTACTGGGAAAGTCATGCCCGGTGAACTTTTGTATTGGGAAAGTCATACCCGGTGAACTTTTGTATTGGGAAAGTCATGCCCGGTCAACTTTTGTATTGGGAAAGTCATGCCCGGTGAACTTTTGTATTGGGAAAGTCATGCCCGGTGATCTTTTGTACTGGGAAAGTCATGCCCGGTGAACTTTTGTATGGGAAAAGTCATGCCCGGTGAACTTTTGTATTGGGAAAGTCATGCCCGGTGAACTTTTGTACTGGGAAAGTCATGCCCGGTGAACTTTTGTATTGGGAAAGTCATGCCCGGTGAACTTTTGTATGGGAAAAGTCATGCCCGGTGAACTTTTGTATTGGGAAAGTCATGCCCGGTGAACTTTTGTATTGGGAAAGTCATGCCCGGTGATCTTTTGTACTGGGAAAGTCATGCCCGGTGAACTTTTGTATTGGGAAAGTCATGCCCGGTCAACTTTTGTATTGGGAAAGTCATGCCCGGTGATCTTTTGTACTGGGAAAGTCATGCCCGGTGATCTTTTGTACTGGGAAAGTCATGCCCGGTGAACTTTTGTATTGGGAAAGTCATGCCCGGTCAACTTTTGTATTGGGAAAGTCATGCCCGGTCAACTTTTGTATTGGGAAAGTCATGCCCGGTGAACTTTTGTACTGGGAAAGTCATGCCCGGTGAACTTTTGTATTGGGAAAGTCATGCCCGGTGAACTTTTGTATTGGGAAAGTCATGCCCGGTCAACTTTTGTATTGGGAAAGTCATGCCCGGTCAACCTTTGTATTGGGAAAATCATGCCCGGTGATCTTTTGTACTGGGAAAGTCATGCCCGGTGAACTTTTGTATTGGGAAATTCATGCCCGGTGAACTTTTGTATTGGGAAAGTCATGCCCGGTGAACTTTTGTATGGGGAAAGTCATGCCCGGTGAACTTTTGTATTGGGAAAGTCATGCCCGGTGTACTTTTGTATTGGGAAAGTCATGCCCGGTGAACTTTTGTACTGGGAAAGTCATGCCCGGTGAACTTTTGTATTGGGAAAGTCATGCCCGGTGAACTTTTGTATTGGGAAAGTCATGCCCGGTGAACTTTTGTATTGGGAAAGTCATGCCCGGTCAACTTTTGTATTGGGAAAGTCATGCCCGGTGAACTTTTGTATTGGGAAAGTCATGCCCGGTGATCTTTTGTACTGGGAAAGTCATGCCCGGTGAACTTTTGTATGGGAAAAGTCATGCCCGGTGATCTTTTGTACTAGGAAAGTCATGCCCGGTCAACTTTTGTATTGGGAAAGTCATGCCCGGTGAACTTTTGTACTGGGAAAGTCATGCCCGGTGAACTTTTGTATTGGGAAAGTCATGCCCGGTCAACTTTTGTATTGGGAAAGTCATGCCCGGTTAACTTTTGTATTGGGAAAGTCATGCCCGGTGATCTTTTGTACTGGGAAAGTCATGCCCGGTGAACTTTTGTATTGGGAAAGTCATGCCCGGTGAACTTTTGTATTGGGAAAGTCATGCCCGGTGAACTTTTGTACTGGGAAAGTCATGCCCGGTGAACTTTTGTATTGGGAAATTCATGCCCTGTAAACTTTTGTATTGGGAAAGTCATGCCCGGTGAACTTTTGTACTGGGAAAGTCATGCCCGGTGAACTTTTGTATTGGGAAAGTCATGCCCGGTCAACTTTTGTATTGGGAAAGTCATGCCCGGTTAACTTTTGTATTGGGAAAGTCATGCCCGGTGATCTTTTGTACTGGGAAAGTCATGCCCGGTGAACTTTTGTATTGGGAAAGTCATGCCCGGTGAACTTTTGTATTGGGAAAGTCATGCCCGGTGAACTTTTGTACTGGGAAAGTCATGCCCGGTGAACTTTTGTATTGGGAAATTCATGCCCGGTGATCTTTTGTATTGGGAAAGTCATGCCCGGTGAACTTTTGTACTGGGAAAGTCATGCCCGGTGAACTTTTGTATTGGGAAAGTCATGCCCGGTGATCTTTTGTATGGGAAAAGTCATGCCCGGTGATCTTTTGTACTGGGAAAGTCATGCCCGGTCAACTTTTGTATTGGGAAAGTCATGCCCGGTGAACTTTTGTATGGGAAAAGTCATGCCCGGGGAACTTTTGTATTGGGAAAGTCATGCCCGGTGATCTTTTGTACTGGGAAAGTCATGCCCGGTGAACTTTTGTATTGGGAAAGTCATGCCCGGTGAACTTTTGTATTGGGAAAGTCATGCCCGGTGATCTTTTGTACTGGGAAAGTCATGCCCGGTGAACTTTTGTATGGGAAATGTCATGCCCGGCGATCTTTTGTACTGGGAAAGTCATGCCCGGTGAACTTTTGTATTGGGAAAGTCATGCCCGGTGAACTTTTGTATTGGGAAAGTCATGCCCGGTGAACTTTTGTACTGGGAAAGTCATGCCCGGTGAACTTTTGTATTGGGAAAGTCATGCCCGGTGAACTTTTGTATTGGGAAAGTCATGCCCGGTGAACTTTTGTATTGGGAAAGTCATGCCCGGTGAACTTTTGTACTGGGAAAGTCATGCCCGGTGAACTTTTGTATTGGGAAAGTCATGCCCGGTGAACTTTTGTATTGGGAAAGTCATGCCCGGTCAACTTTTGTATTGGGAAAGTCATGCCCGGTGATCTTTTGTACTGGGAAAGTCATGCCCGGTGAACTTTTGTATTGGGAAAGTCATGCCCGGTGAACTTTTGTATTGGGAAAGTCATGCCCGGTGAACTTTTGTATGGGAAAAGTCATGCCCGGTGAACTTTTGTATGGGAAAAGTCATGCCCGGTGAACTTTTGTATTGGGAAAGTCATGCCCGGTGATCTTTTGTACTGGGAAAGTCATGCCCGGTGAACTTTTGTATGGGAAAAGTCATGCCCGGTGATCTTTTGTACTGGGAAAGTCATGCCCGGTCAACTTTTGTATGGGAAAAGTCATGCCCGGTGAACTTTTGTATTGGGAAAGTCATGCCCGGTGATCTTTTGTATTGGGAAAGTCATGCCCGGTGAACTTTTGTATTGGGAAAGTCATGCCCGGTGAACTTTTGTATTGGGAAAGTCATGCCCGGTGAACTTTTGTATTGGGAAAGTCATGCCCGGTGATCTTTTGTACTGGGAAAGTCATGCCCGGTGAAGTTTTGTATGGGAAAAGTCATGCCCGGTGAACTTTTGTATTGGGAAAGTCATGCCCGGTGAACTTTTGTATTGGGAAAGTCATGCCCGGTCAACTTTTGTATTGGGAAAGTCATGCCCGGTGAACTTTTGTACTGGGAAAGTCATGCCCGGTGAACTTTTTACTGGGAAAGTCATGCCCGGTGAACTTTTGTATTGGGAAAGTCATGCCCGGTGAACTTTTGTACTGGGAAAGTCATGCCCGGTGAACTTTTGTATTGGGAAAGTCATGCCCGGTGAACTTTTGTATTGGGAAAGTCATGCCCGGTGAACTTTTGTATTGGGAAAGTCATGCCAGGTGAACTTTTGTATTGGAAAAGTCATGCCCGGTGAACTTTTGTATTGGGAAAGTCATGCCCGGTGAACTTTTGTACTGGGAAAGTCATGCCCGGTGAACTTTTGTATTGGGAAAGTCATGCCCGGTGAACTTTTGTACTGGGAAAGTCATGCCCGGTGAACTTTTGTACTGGGAAAGTCATGCCCGGTCAACTTTTGTATTGGGAAAGTCATGCCCGGTGAACTTTTGTACTGGGAAAGTCATGCCCGGTGAACTTTTGTATTGGGAAAGTCATGCCCGGTGAACTTTTGTATTGGGAAAGTCATGCCCGGTGAACTTTTGTATTGGGAAAGTCATGCCCGGTGAACTTTTGTACTGGGAAAGTCATGCCCGGTGAACTTTTGTATTGGGAAAGTCATGCCCGGTGAACTTTTGTATTGGGAAAGTCATGCCCGGTGAACTTTTGTATTGGGAAAGTCATGCCCGGTGATCTTTTGTACTGGGAAAGTCATGCCCGGTGAACTTTTGTATGGGAAAAGTCATGCCCGGTGATCTTTTGTACTGGGAAAGTCATGCCCGGTCAACTTTTGTATTAGGAAAGTCATGCCCGGTGAACTTTTGTACTGGGAAAGTCATGCCCGGTGAACTTTTGTATTGGGAAGGTCATGCCCGGTCAACTTTTGTATTGGGAAAGTCATGCCCGGTGATCTTTTGTACTGGGAAAGTCATGCCCGGTGAACTTTTGTACTGGGAAAGTCATGCCCGGTGAACTTTTGTATTGGGAAAGTCATGCCCGGTGATCTTTTGTACTGGGAAAGTCATGCCCGGTGAACTTTTGTATGGGAAAAGTCATGCCCGGTCAACTTTTGTATTGGGAAAGTCATGCCCGGTCAACTTTTGTATTGGGAAAGTCATGCCCGGTCAACTTTTGTACTGGGAAAGTCATGCCCGGTGAACTTTTGTATTGGGAAAGTCATGCCCGGTGAACTTTTGTATGGGAAAAGTCATGCCCGGTGAACTTTTGTATGGGAAAAGTCATGGCCCGGTGAACTTTTGTATTGGGAAAGTCATGCCCGGTGAACTTTTGTACTGTGAAAGTCATGCCCGGTGAACTTTTGTATTGGGAAAGTCATGCCCGGTGAACTTTTGTATTGGGAAAGTCATGCCCGGTGAACTTTTGTATGGGAAAAGTCATGCCCGGTGAACTTTTGTATTGGGAAAGTCATGCCCGGTGATCTTTTGTACTGGGAAAGTCATGCCCGGTGAACTTTTGTATTGGGAAAGTCATGCCCGGTGAACTTTTGTATTGGGAAAGTCATGCCCGGTGAACATTTGTACTGGGAAAGTCATGCCCGGTCAACTTTTGTATTGGGAAAGTCATGCCCGGTGATCTTTTGTACTGGGAAAGTCATGCCCGGTGAACTTTTGTACTGGGAAAGTCATGTCCGGTGAACTTTTGTATTGGGAAAGTCATGCCCGGTGAACTTTTGTATGGGAAAAGTCATGCCCGGTGAACTTTTGTATGGGAAAAGTCATGCCCGGTGAACTTTTGTATTGGGAAAGTCATGCCCGGTGATCTTTTGTATTGGGAAAGTCATGCCCGGTCAACTTTTGTATTGGGAAAGTCATGCCCGGTGATCTTTTGTACTGGGAAAGTCATGCCCGGTGAGCTTTTGTATGGGAAAAGTCATGCCCGGTGATCTTTTGTACTGGGAAAGTCATGCCCGGTGAACTTTTGTATTGGGAAAGTCATGCCCGTTCAACTTTTGTATTGGGAAAGTCATGCCCGGTGATCTTTTGTACTGGGAAAGTCATGCCCGGTGAACTTTTGTATTGGGAAAGTCATGCCCGGTGAACTTTTGTATGGGAAAAGTCATGCCCGGTGAACTTTTGTATGGGAAAAGTCATGCCCGGTGAACTTTTGTATTGGGAAAGTCATGCCCGGTCAACTTTTGTATTGGGAAAGTCATGCCCGGTGATCTTTTGTACTGGGAAAGTCATGCCCGGTGAACTTTTGTATTGGGAAAGTCATGCCCGGTCAACTTTTGTATTGGGAAAGTGAACTTTTGTATTGGGAAAGTCATGCCCGGTGAACTTTTGTATTGGGAAAGTCATGCCCGGTGATCTTTTGTACTGGGAAAGTCATGCCCGGTCAACTTTTGTATTGGGAAAGTCATGCCCGGTGAACTTTTGTATGGGAAAAGTCATGCCCGGTGAACTTTTGTACTGGGAAAGTCATGCCCGGTGAACTTTTGTATTGGGAAAGTCATGCCCGGTCAACTTTTGTATTGGGAAAGTCATGCCCGGTGATCTTTTGTATTGGGAAAGTCATGCCCGGTCATTTTTTGTATTGGGAAAGTCATGCCCGGTGATCTTTTGTACTGGGAAAGTCATGCCCGGAGAACTTTTGTATTGGGAAAGTCATGCCCGATGAACTTTTGTATTGGGAAAGTCATGCCCGGTGAACATTTGTACTGGGAAAGTCATGCCCGGTCAACTTTTGTATTGGGAAAGTCATGCCCGGTGATCTTTTGTACTGGGAAAGTCATGCCCGGTGAACTTTTGTACTGGGAAAGTCATGCCCGGTGAACTTTTGTATTGGGAAAGTCATGCCCGGTGAACTTTTGTATGGGAAAAGTCATGCCCGGTGAACTTTTGTATGGGAAAAGTCATGCCCGGTGAACTTTTGTATTGGGAAAGTCATGCCCGGTCAACTTTTGTATTGGGAAAGTCATGCCCGGTGATCTTTTGCACTGGGAAAGTCATGCCCGGTGAGCTTTTGTATGGGAAAAGTCATGCCCGGTGATCTTTTGTACTGGGAAAGTCATGCCCGGTGAACTTTTGTATTGGGAAAGTCATGCCCGGTCAACTTTTGTATTGGGAAAGTCATGCCCGGTGATCTTTTGTACTGGGAAAGTCATGCCCGGTGAACTTTTGTATTGGGAAAGTCATGCCCGGTGAACTTTTGTATGGGAAAAGTCATGCCCGGTGAACTTTTGTATGGGAAAAGTCATGCCCGGTGAACTTTTGTATTGGGAAAGTCATGCCCGGTGATCTTTTGTATTGGGAAAAGTCATGCCCGGTGAACTTTTGTACTGGGAAAGTCATGCCCGGTGAACTTTTGTATTGGGAAAGTCATGCCCGGTCAACTTTTGTATTGGGAAAGTCATGCCTTGTCAACTTTTGTATTGGGAAAGTCATGCCCGGTGATCTTTTGTACTGGGAAAGTCATGCCCGGAGAACTTTTGTATGGAAAAAGTCATGCCCGGTGATCTTTTGTACTGGGAAAGTCATGCCCGGTGAACTTTTGTATTGGGAAAGTCATGCCCGGTGAACTTTTGTATTGGGAAAGTCATGCCCGGTCAACTTTTGTATTGGGAAAGTCATGCCCGGTCAACTTTTGTATTGGGAAAGTCATGCCCGGTGATCTTTTGTATTGGGAAAGTCATGCCCGGTGAACTTTTGTATTGGGAAAGTCATGCCCGGTGAACTTTTGTATTGGGAAAGTCATGCCCGGTCAACTTTTGTATTAGGAAAGTCATGCCCGGTGAACTTTTGTACTGGGAAAGTCATGCCCGGTGAACTTTTGTATTGGGAAAGTCATGCCCGGTCAACTTTTGTATTGGGAAAGTCATGCCCGGTGATCTTTTGTATTGGGAAAGTCATGCCCGGTCAACTTTTGTATTGGGAAAGTCATGCCCGGACAACTTTTGTATTGGGAAAGTCATGCCCGGCGATCTTTTGTATTGGGAAAGTCATGCCCGGTGAACTTTTGTATTGGGAAAGTCATGCCCGGTGAACTTTTGTATTGGGAAAGTCATGCCCGGTGAACTTTTGTATTGGGAAAGTCATGCCCGGTCAACTTTTGTATTGGGAAAGTCATGCCCGGTGAACTTTTGTATTGGGAAAGTCATGCCCGGTGAACTTTTGTATGGGAAAAGTCATGCCCGGTAAACTTTTGTATTGGGAAAGTCATGCCCGGTCAACTTTTGTATTGGGAAAGTCATGCCCGGTGATCTTTTGTACTGGGAAAGTCATGCCCGGTGAACTTTTGTATTGGGAAAGTCATGCCCGGTCAACTTTTGTATTGGGAAAGTCATGCCCGGTGAACTTTTGTATTGGGAAAGTCATGCCCGGTGATCTTTTGTACTGGGAAAGTCATGCCCGGTGAACTTTTGTATTGGGAAAGTCATGCCCGGTGAACTTTTGTATTGGGAAAGTCATGCCTGGTCAACTTTTGTATTGGGAAAGTCATGCCCGGTGAACTTTTGTATTGGGAAAGTCATGCCCGGTGAACTTTTGTATTGGGAAAGTCATGCCCGGTGAACTTTTGTATTGGGAAAGTCATGCCCGGTGAACTTTTGTATTGGGAAAGTCATGTCCGGTGAACTTTTGTATTGGGAAAGTCATGCCCGGTGAACTTTTGTATTGGGAAAGTCATGCCCGGTGAACTTTTGTACTGGGAAAGTCATGCCCGGTGAACTTTTGTATTGGGAAAGTCATGCCCGGTGAACTTTTGTATTGGGAAAGTCATGCCCGGTGAACTTTTGTATTGGGAAAGTCATGCCCGGTGAACTTTTGTATGGGAAAGTCATGCCCGGTGAACTTTTGTACTGGGAAAGTCATGCCCGGTGAACTTTTGTATTGGGAAAGTCATGCCCGGTGAACTTTTGTATTGGGAAAGTCATGCCCGGTGAACTTTTGTACTGGGAAAGTCATGCCCGGTGAACTTTTGTATTGGGAAAGTCATGCCCGGTGAACTTTTGTATGGGAAAAGTCATGCCCGGTGAACTTTTGTATTGGGAAAGTCATGCCCGGTGAACTTTTGTATTGGGAAAGTCATGCCCGGTGATCTTTTGTACTGGGAAAGTCATGCCCGGTGAACTTTTGTATTGGGAAAGTCATGCCCGGTCAACTTTTGTATTGGGAAAGTCATGCCCGGTGATCTTTTGTACTGGGAAAGTCATGCCCGGTGATCTTTTGTACTGGGAAAGTCATGCCCGGTGAACTTTTGTATTGGGAAAGTCATGCCCGGTGAACTTTTGTATTGGGAAAGTCATGCCCGGTCAACTTTTGTATTGGGAAAGTCATGCCCGGTGAACTTTTGTACTGGGAAAGTCATGCCCGGTGAACTTTTGTATTGGGAAAGTCATGCCCGGTGAACTTTTGTATTGGGAAAGTCATGCCCGGTCAACTTTTGTATTGGGAAAGTCATGCCCGGCCAACTTTTGTATTGGGAAAATCATGCCCGGTGATCTTTTGTACTGGGAAAGTCATGCCCGGTGAACTTTTGTATTGGGAAATTCATGCCCGGTGAACTTTTGTATTGGGAAAGTCATGCCCGGTGAACTTTTGTATGGGGAAAGTCATGCCCGGTGAACTTTTGTATTGGGAAAGTCATGCCCGGTGAACTTTTGTATTGGGAAAGTCATGCCCGGTGAACTTTTGTACTGGGAAAGTCATGCCCGGTGAACTTTTGTATTGGGAAAGTCATGCCCGGTGAACTTTTGTATTGGAAAGTCATGCCCGGTGAACTTTTGTATTGGGAAAGTCATGCCCGGTCAACTTTTGTATAGGGAAAGTCATGCCCGATGAACTTTTGTATTGGGAAAGTCATGCCCGGTGATCTTTTGTACTGGGAAAGCCATGCCCGGTGAACTTTTGTATGGGAAAAGTCATGCCCGGTGATCTTTTGTACTAGGAAAGTCATGCCCGGTCAACTTTTGTATTGGGAAAGTCATGCCCGGTGAACTTTTGTACTGGGAAAGTCATGCCCGGTGAACTTTTGTTTTGGGAAAGTCATGCCCGGTCAACTTTTGTATTGGGAAAGTCATGCCCGGTTAACTTTTGTATTGGGAAAGTCATGCCCGGTGATCTTTTGTACTGGGAAAGTCATGCCCGGTGAACTTTTGTATTGGGAAAGTCATGCCCGGTGAACTTTTGTATTGGGAAAGTCATGCCCGGTGAACTTTTGTACTGGGAAAGTCATGCCCGGTGAACTTTTGTATTGGGAAAGTCATGCCCGGTGAACTTTTGTACTGGGAAAGTCATGCCCGGTGAACTTTTGTATTGGGAAAGTCATGCCCGGTGAACTTTTGTACTGGGAAAGTCATGCCCGGTGAACTTTTGTATTGGGAAAGTCATGCCCGGTGATCTTTTGTATGGGAAAAGTCATGCCCGGTGATCTATTGTACTGGGAAAGTCATGCCCGGTCAACTTTTGTATGGGAAAAGTCATGCCCGGTGAACTTTTGTATTGGGAAAGTCATGCCCGGTGATCTTTTGTACTGGGAAAGTCATGCCCGGTGAACTTTTGTATGGGAAAAGTCATGCCCGGCGATCTTTGGTACTGGGAAAGTCATGCCCGGTCAACTTTTGTATTGGGAAAGTCATGCCCGGTGAACTTTTGTATTGGGAAAGTCATGCCCGGTGAACTTTTGTATTGGGAAAGTCATGCCCGGTGAACTTTTGTATTGGGAAAGTCATGCCCGGTGATCTTTTGTACTGGGAAAGTCATGCCCGGTGAACTTTTGTATTGGGAAAGTCATGCCCGGTCAACTTTTGTATTGGGAAAGTCATGCCCGGTGAACTTTTGTATTGGGAAAGTCATGCCCGGTGAACTTTTGTATTGGGAAAGTCATGCCCGGTGAACTTTTGTATTGGGAAAGTCATGCCCGGTGAACTTTTGTATTGGGAAAGTCATGCCCGGTGAACTTTTGTACTGGGAAAGTCATGCCCGGTGAACTTTTGTATTGGGAAAGTCATGCCCGGTGAACTTTTGTATTGGGAAAGTCATGCCCGGTCAACTTTTGTATTGGGAAAGTCATGCCCGGTGATCTTTTGTACTGGGAAAGTCATGCCCGGTGAACTTTTGTATTGGGAAAGTCATGCCCGGTGAACTTTTGTATTGGGAATGTCATGCCCGGTGAACTTTTGTATGGGAAAAGTCATGCCCGGTGAACTTTTGTATGGGAAAAGTCATGCCCGGTGAACTTTTGTATTGGGAAAGTCATGCCCGGTGATCTTTTGTACTGGGAAAGTCATGCCCGGTGAACTTTTGTATGGGAAAAGTCATGCCCGGTGATCTTTTGTACTGGGAAAGTCATGCCCGGTGAACTTTTGTATTGGGAAAGTCATGCCCGGTGAACTTTTGTATGGGAAAAGTCATGCCCGGTGAACTTTTGTATTGGGAAAGTCATGCCCGGTGATCTTTTGTACTGGGAAAGTCATGCCCGGTGAACTTTTGTATGGGAAAAGTCATGCCCGGTGAACTTTTGTATTGGGAAAGTCATGCCCGGTGAACTTTTGTATTGGGAAAGTCATGCCCGGTCAACTTTTGTATTGGGAAAGTCATGCCCGGTGAACTTTTGTACTGGGAAAGTCATGCCCGGTGAACTTTTGTACTGGGAAAGTCATGCCCGGTGAACTTTTGTATTGGGAAAGTCATGCCCGGTGAACTTTTGTACTGGGAAAGTCATGCCCGGTGAACTTTTGTATTGGGAAAGTCATGCCCGGTGAACTTTTGTATTGGGAAAGTCATGCCCGGTGAACTTTTGTATTGGGAAAGTCATGCCAGGTGAACTTTTGTATTGGAAAAGTCATGCCCGGTGAACTTTTGTATTGGGAAAGTCATGCCCGGTGAACTTTTGTACTGGGAAAGTCATGCCCGGTGAACTTTTGTATTGGGAAAGTCATGCCCGGTGAACTTTTGTACTGGGAAAGTCATGCCCGGTGAACTTTTGTACTGGGAAAGTCATGCCCGGTCAACTTTTGTATTGGGAAAGTCATGCCCGGTGAACTTTTGTACTGGGAAAGTCATGCCCGGTGAACTTTTGTATTGGGAAAGTCATGCCCGGTGAACTTTTGTATTGGGAAAGTCATGCCCGGTGAACTTTTGTATTGGGAAAGTCATGCCCGGTGAACTTTTGTACTGGGAAAGTCATGCCCGGTGAACTTTTGTATTGGGAAAGTCATGCCCGGTGAACTTTTGTATTGGGAAAGTCATGCCCGGTGAACTTTTGTATTGGGAAAGTCATGCCCGGTGATCTTTTGTACTGGGAAAGTCATGCCCGGTGAACTTTTGTATGGGAAAAGTCATGCCCGGTGATCTTTTGTACTGGGAAAGTCATGCCCGGTCAACTTTTGTATTAGGAAAGTCATGCCCGGTGAACTTTTGTACTGGGAAAGTCATGCCCGGTGAACTTTTGTATTGGGAAGGTCATGCCCGGTCAACTTTTGTATTGGGAAAGTCATGCCCGGTGATCTTTTGTACTGGGAAAGTCATGCCCGGTGAACTTTTGTACTGGGAAAGTCATGCCCGGTGAACTTTTGTATTGGGAAAGTCATGCCCGGTGATCTTTTGTACTGGGAAAGTCATGCCCGGTGAACTTTTGTATGGGAAAAGTCATGCCCGGTCAACTTTTGTATTGGGAAAGTCATGCCCGGTCAACTTTTGTATTGGGAAAGTCATGCCCGGTCAACTTTTGTACTGGGAAAGTCATGCCCGGTGAACTTTTGTATTGGGAAAGTCATGCCCGGTGAAATTTGTATTGGGAAAGTCATGCCCGGCGAACTTTTGTATAGGAAAAGTCATGCCCGGTGAACTTTTGTATTGGGAAAGTCATGCCCGGTGAACTTTTGTACTGTGAAAGTCATGCCCGGTGAACTTTTGTATTGGGAAAGTCATGCCCGGTGAACTTTTGTATTGGGAAAGTCATGCCCGGTGAACTTTTGTATGGGAAAAGTCATGCCCGGTGAACTTTTGTATTGGGAAAGTCATGCCCGGTGATCTTTTGTACTGGGGAAAGTCATGCCCGGTGAACTTTTGTATTGGGAAAGTCATGCCCGGTGAACTTTTGTATTGGGAAAGTCATGCCCGGTGAACATTTGTACTGGGAAAGTCATGCCCGGTCAACTTTTGTATTGGGAAAGTCATGCCCGGTGATCTTTTGTACTGGGAAAGTCATGCCCGGTGAACTTTTGTACTGGGAAAGTCATGCCCGGTGAACTTTTGTATTGGGAAAGTCATGCCCGGTGAACTTTTGTATGGGAAAAGTCATGCCCGGTGAACTTTTGTATGGGAAAAGTCATGCCCGGTGAACTTTTGTATTGGGAAAGTCATGCCCGGTGATCTTTTGTATTGGGAAAGTCATGCCCGGTCAACTTTTGTATTGGGAAAGTCATGCCCGGTGATCTTTTGTACTGGGAAAGTCATGCCCGGTGAGCTTTTGTATGGGAAAAGTCATGCCCGGTGATCTTTTGTACTGGGAAAGTCATGCCCGGTGAACTTTTGTATTGGGAAAGTCATGCCCGGTCAACTTTTGTATTGGGAAAGTCATGCCCGGTGATCTTTTGTACTGGGAAAGTCATGCCCGGTGAACTTTTGTATTGGGAAAGTCATGCCCGGTGAACTTTTGTATGGGAAAAGTCATGCCCGGTGAACTTTTGTATGGGAAAAGTCATGCCCGGTGAACTTTTGTATTGGGAAAGTCATGCCCGGTCAACTTTTGTATTGGGAAAGTCATGCCCGGTGATCTTTTGTACTGGGAAAGTCATGCCCGGTGAACTTTTGTATTGGGAAAGTCATGCCCGGTCAACTTTTGTATTGGGAAAATGAACTTTTGTATTGGGAAAGTCATGCCCGGTGAACTTTTGTATTGGGAAAGTCATGCCCGGTGATCTTTTGTACTGGGAAAGTCATGCCCGGTCAACTTTTGTATTGGGAAAGTCATGCCCGGTGAACTTTTGTATGGGAAAAGTCATGCCCGGTGAACTTTTGTACTGGGAAAGTCATGCCCGGTGAACTTTTGTATTGGGAAAGTCATGCCCGGTCAACTTTTGTATTGGGAAAGTCATGCCCGGTGATCTTTTGTATTGGGAAAGTCATGCCCGGTCAACTTTTGTATTGGGAAAGTCATGCCCGGTGATCTTTTGTACTGGGAAAGTCATGCCCGGTGAACTTTTGTATTGGGAAAGTCATGCCCGGTGAACTTTTGTATTGGGAAAGTCATGCCCGGTGAACATTTGTACTGGGAAAGTCATGCCCGGTCAACTTTTGTATTGGGAAAGTCATGCCCGGTGATCTTTTGTACTGGGAAAGTCATGCCCGGTGAACTTTTGTACTGGGAAAGTCATGCCCGGTGAACTTTTGTATTGGGAAAGTCATGCCCGGTGAACTTTTGTATGGGAAAAGTCATGCCCGGTGAACTTTTGTATGGGAAAAGTCATGCCCGGTGAACTTTTGTATTGGGAAAGTCATGCCCGGTCAACTTTTGTATTGGGAAAGTCATGCCCGGTGATCTTTTGTACTGGGAAAGTCATGCCCGGTGAGCTTTTGTATGGGAAAAGTCATGCCCGGTGATCTTTTGTACTGGGAAAGTCATGCCCGGTGAACTTTTGTATTGGGAAAGTCATGCCCGGTCAACTTTTGTATTGGGAAAGTCATGCCCGGTGATCTTTTGTACTGGAAAGTCATGCCCGGTGAACTTTTGTATTGGGAAAGTCATGCCCGGTGAACTTTTGTATGGGAAAAGTCATGCCCGGTGAACTTTTGTATGGGAAAAGTCATGCCCGGTGAACTTTTGTATTGGGAAAGTCATGCCCGGTGAACTTTTGTATTGGGAAAGTCATGCCCGGTGATCTTTTGTACTGGGAAAGTCATGCCCGGTGAACTTTTGTATTGGGAAAGTCATGCCCGGTCAACTTTTGTATTGGGAAAGTCATGCCCGGTCAACTTTTGTATTGGGAAAGTCATGCCCGGTGATCTTTTGTACTGGGAAAGTCATGCCCGGAGAACTTTTGTATGGAAAAAGTCATGCCCGGTGATCTTTTGTACTGGGAAAGTCATGCCCGGTGAACTTTTGTATTGGGAAAGTCATGCCCGATGAACTTTTGTATTGGGAAAGTCATGCCCGGTCAACTTTTGTATTGGGAAAGTCATGCCCGGTCAACTTTTGTATTGGGAAAGTCATGCCCGGTGATCTTTTGTATTGGGAAAGTCATGCCCGGTGAACTTTTGTATTGGGAAAGTCATGCCCGGTGAACTTTTGTATTGGGAAAGTCATGCCCGGTCAACTTTTGTATTAGGAAAGTCATGCCCGGTGAACTTTTGTACTGGGAAAGTCATGCCCGGTGAACTTTTGTATTGGGAAAGTCATGCCCGGTCAACTTTTGTATTGGGAAAGTCATGCCCGGTGATCTTTTGTATTGGGAAAGTCATGCCCGGTCAACTTTTGTATTGGGAAAGTCATGCCCGGACAACTTTTGTATTGGGAAAGTCATGCCCGGCGATCTTTTGTATTGGGAAAGTCATGCCCGGTGATCTTTTGTACTGGGAAAGTCATGCCCGGTGAACTTTTGTATTGGGAAAGTCATGCCCGGTCAACTTTTGTATTGGAAAGTCATGCCCGGTGAACTTTTGTATTGGGAAAGTCATGCCCGGTGAACTTTTGTATTGGGAAAGTCATGCCCGGTGAACTTTTGTATTGGGAAAGTCATGCCCGGTGAACTTTTGTATTGGGAAAGTCATGCCCGGTGAACTTTTGTACTGGGAAAGTCATGCCCGGTGAACTTTTGTATTGGGAAAGTCATGCCCAGTGAACTTTTGTATGGGAAAAGTCATGCCCGGTAAACTTTTGTATTGGGAAAGTCATGCCCGGTGAACTTCTGTATTGGCAAAGTCATGCCCGGTGAACTTTTGTATTGGGAAAGTCATGCCCGGTAAACTTTTGTATTGGGAAAGTCATGCCCGGTGAACTTTTGTATTGGGAATGTCATGCCCGGTGAACTTTTGTATTGGGAAAGTCATGCCCGGTGAACTTTTGTATTAGGAAAGTCATGCCCGGTGAACTTTTGTATTGGGAAAGTCATGCCCGGTGAACTTTTGTATTGGGAAAGTCATGCCCGGTGAACTTTTGTATTGGGAAAGTCATGCCCGGTGAACTTTTGTATTGGGAAAGTCATGCCCGGTGAACTTTTGTATTGGGAAAGTCATGCCCGGTGAACTTTTGTACTGGGAAAGTCATGCCCGGTGAACTTTTGTATTGGGAAAGTCATGCCCGGTGAACTTTTGTATTGGGAAAGTCATGCCCGGTGAACTTTTGTATTGGGAAAGTCATGCCCGGTGAACTTTTGTATGGGAAAGTCATGCCCGGTGAACTTTTGTACTGGGAAAGTCATGCCCGGTGAACTTTTGTATTGGGAAAGTCATGCCCGGTGAACTTTTGTATTGGGAAAGTCATGCCCGGTGAACTTTTGTACTGGGAAAGTCATGCCCGGTGAACTTTTGTATTGGGAAAGTCATGCCCGGTCAACTTTTGTATTGGGAAAGTCATGCCCGGTGAACTTTTGTATTGGGAAAGTCATGCCCGGCGATCTTTTGTATTGGGAAAGTCATGCCCGGTGAACTTTTGTATTGGGAAAGTCATGCCCGGTGAACTTTTGTATTGGGAAAGTCATGCCCGGTGAACTTTTGTATTGGGAAAGTCATGCCCGGTGATCTTTTGTACTGGGAAAGTCATGCCCGGTGAACTTTTGTATGGGAAAAGTCATGCCCGGTGAACTTTTGTATTGGGAAAGTCATGCCCGGTGAACTTTTGTACTGGGAAAGTCATGCCCGGTGAACTTTTGTATTGGGAAAGTCATGCCCGGTGAACTTTTGTATTGGGAAAGTCATGCCCGGTGAACTTTTGTACTGGGAAAGTCATGCCCGGTGAACTTTTGTATTGGGAAAGTCATGCCCGGTCAACTTTTGTATTGGGAAAGTCATGCCCGGTGAACTTTTGTACTGGGAAAGTCATGCCCGGTGAACTTTTGTATGGGAAAAGTCATGCCCGGTGAACTTTTGTATTGGGAAAGTCATGCCCGGTGAACTTTTGTATGGGAAAAGTCATGCCCGGTGAACTTTTGTATTGGGAAAGTCATACCCGGTGGACTTTTGTATTGGGAAAGTCATGCCCGGTGAACTTTTGTACTGGGAAAGTCATGCCCGGTGAACTTTAGTATGGGAAAAGTCATGCCCGGTGAACTTTTGTATGGGAAAAGTCATGCCCGGTGAACTTTTGTATTGGGAAAGTCATGCCCGGTGAACTTTTGTACTGGGAAAGTCATGCCCGGTGAACTTTTGTACTGGGAAAGTCATGCCCGGTGAACTTTTGTATTGGGAAAGTCATGCCCGGTGAACTTTTGTATGGGAAAAGTCATGCCCGGTGAACTTTTGTATTGGGAAAGTCATGCCCGGTGAACTTTTGTATTGGGAAAGTCATGCCCGGTGATCTTTTGTACTGGGAAAGTCATGCCCGGTGAACTTTTGTATTGGGAAAGTCATGCCCGGTGAACTTTTGTATTGGGAAAGTCATGCCCGGTGAACTTTTGTATTGGAAAAGTCATGCCCGGTGAACTTTTGTATTGGGAAAGTCATGCCCGGTGATCTTTTGTACTGGGAAAGCCATGCCCGGTCAACTTTTGTATTGGGAAAGTCATGCCCGGTGATCTTTTGTATTGGGAAAGTCATGCCCGGTGAACTTTTGTATTGGGAAAGTCATGCCCGGTGAACTTTTGTATTGGGAAAGTCATGCCCGGTGAACTTTTGTATTGGGAAAGTCATGCCCGGTGAACTTTTGTATTGGGAAAGTCATGCCCGGTGAACTTATGTATTGGGAAAGTCATGCCCGGTGAACTTTTGTATTGGGAAAGTCATGCCCGGTGAACTTTTGTATTGGGAAAGTCATGCCCGGTCAACTTTTGTATTGGGAAAGTCATGCCCGGTGATCTTTTGTATTGGGAAAGTCATGCCCGGTGAACTTTTGTATTGGGAAAGTCATGCCCGGTGAACTTTTGTATTGGGAAAATCATGCCCGGTCAACTTTTGTATTGGGAAAGTCATGCCCGGTGATCTTTTGTACTGGGAAAGTCATGCCCGGTGAACTTTTGTATTGGGAAAGTCATACCCGGTGAACTTTTGTATTGGGAAAGTCATGCCCGGTGAACATTTGTACTGGGAAAGTCATGCCCGGTCAACTTTTTGTATTGGGAAAGTCATGCCCGGTGATCTTTTGTACTGGGAAAGTCATGCCCGGTGAACTTTTGTATTGGGAAAGTCATGCCCGGTGAACTTTTGTATTGGGAAAGTCATGCCCGGTGAACTTTTGTATTGGGAAAGTCATGCCCGGTGAACTTTTGTATTGGGAAAGTCATGCCCGGTGAACTTTTGTACTGGGAAAGTCATGCCCGGTGAACTTTTGTACTGTGAAAGTCATGCCCGGTCAACTTTTGTATTGGGAAAGTCATGCCCGGTCAACTTTTGTATTGGAAAAGTCATGCCCGGTGAACTTTTGTATTGGGAAAGTCATGCCCGGTCAACTTTTGTATTGGGAAAGTCATGCCCGGTGATCTTTTGTACTGGGAAAGTCATGCCCGGTCAACTTTTGTATTGGGAAAGTCATGCCCGGTGAACTTTTGTATTGGGAAAGTCATGCCCGGTGAACATTTGTACTGGGAAAGTCATGCCCGGTCAACTTTTGTATTGGGAAAGTCATGCCCGGTGATTTTTTGTACTGGGAAAGTCATGCCCGGTGAACTTTTGTATTGGGAAAGTCATGCCCGGTGAACTTTTGTATTGGGAAAGTCATGCCCGGTGATCTTTTGTACTGGGAAAGTCATGCCCGGTGAACTTTTGTATTGGGAAAGTCATGCCCGGTGAACTTTTGTATTGGGAAAGTCATGCCCGGTGAACTTTTGTATTGGGAAAGTCATGCCCGGTGATCTTTTGTACTGGGAAAGTCATGCCCGGTGAACTTTTGTATGGTAAAAGTCATGCCCGGTGAACTTTGTATTGGGAAAGTCATGCCCGGTCATTTTTGTATTGGGAAAGTCATGCCCGGTGATCTTTTGTACTGGGAAAGTCATGCCCGGTGAACTTTTGTATTGGGAAAGTCATGCCCGGTCAACTTTTGTATTGGGAAAGTCATGCCCGGTTAACTTTTGTATTGGGAAAGTCATGCCCGGTGATCTTTTGTACTGGGAAAGTCATGCCCGGTGAACTTTTGCATTGGGAAAGTCATACCCGGTGAACTTTTGTATTGGGAAAGTCATGCCCGGTGATCTTTTGTACTGGGAAAGTCATGCCCGGTCAACTTTTGTATTGGGAAAGTCATGCCCGGTGATCTTTTGTATTGGGAAAGTCATGCCCGGTGAACTTTTGTATTGGGAAAGTCATGCCCGGTGATCTTTTGTATTGGGAAAGTCATTCCCGGTGAACTTTTGTATTGGGAAAGTCATGCCCGGTGAACTTTTGTATTGGGAAAGTCATGCCCGGTAAACTTTTGTATTGGGAAAGTCATGCCCGGTGATCTTTTGTACTGGGAAAGTCATGCCCGGTCAACTTTTGTATTGGGAAAGTCATGCCCGGTGAACTTTTGTATGGGAAAAGTCATGCCCGGTCAACTTTTGTATTGGGAAAGTCATGCCCGGTGAACTTTTGTATATGAAAAGTCATGCCCGGTGAACTTTTGTATTGGGAAAGTCATGCCCGGTGATCTTTTGTATTGGGAAAGTCATGCCCGGTGAACTTTTGTATTGGGAAAGTCATGCCCGGTGAACTTTTGTATGGGAAAAGTCATGCCCGGTCAACTTTTGTATTGGGAAAGTCATGCCCGGTGATCTTTTGTACTGGGAAAGTCATGCCCTGTCAACTTTTGTATTGGGAAAGTCATGCCCGGTGATCTTTTGTATTGGGAAAGTCATGCCCGGTGAACTTTTGTATTGGGAAAGTCATGCCCGGTGAACTTTTGTATTGGGAAAGTCATGCCCGGTGAACTTTTGTATTGGGAAAGTCATGCCCGGTGAACTTTTGTATTGGGAAAGTCATGCCCGGTGAACTTTTGTATTGGGAAAGTCATGCCCGGTGATCTTTTGTACTGGGAAAGTCATGCCCGGTGAACTTTTGTATGGGAAAAGTCATGCCCGGTGAACTTTTGTATTGGGAAAGTCATGCCCGGTGAACTTTTGTATTGGGAAAGTCATGCCCGGTGAACTTTTGTACTGGGAAAGTCATGCCCGGTGAACTTTTGTATTGGGAAAGTCATGTCCGGTGAACTTTTGTATTAGGAAAGTCATGCCCGGTCAACTTTTGTATTGGGAAAGTCATGCCCGGTGATCTTTTGTACTGGGAAAGTCATGCCCGGTGAACTTTTGTATTGGGAAAGTCATGCCCGGTGAACTTTTGTATTGGGAAAGTCATGCCCGGTGAACATTTGTACTGGGAAAGTCATGCCCGGTCAACTTTTGTATTGGGAAAGTCATGCCCGGTGATCTTTTGTACTGGGAAAGTCATGCCCGGTGAACTTTTGTATTGGGAAAGTCATGCCCGGTGAACTTTTGTATTGGGAAAGTCATGCCCGGTGAACTTTTGTATTGGGAAAGTCATGCCCGGTGAACTTTTGTATTGGGAAAGTCATGGCCGGTGAACTTTTGTACTGGGAAAGTCATGCCCGGTGAACTTTTGTACTGTGAAAGTCATGCCCGGTGAACTTTTGTATTGGGAAAGTCATGCCCGGTGAACTTTTGTATGGGAAAAGTCATGCCCGGTGAACTTTTATATTGGGAAAGTCATGCCCGGTCAACTTTTGTATTGGGAAAGTCATGCCCGGTGAACTTTTGTATGGGAAAAGTCATGCCCGGTGAACTTTTGTATTGGGAAAGTCATGCCCGGTGATCTTTGGTACTGGGAAAGTCATGCCCGGTCAACTTTTGTATTGGGAAAGTCATGCCCGGTGAACTTTTGTATTGGGAAAGTCATGCCCGGTGAACTTTTGTATGGGAAAAGTCATGCCCGGTGAACTTTTGTATTGGGAAAGTCATGCCCGGTGATCTTTTGTATTGGGAAAGTCATGCCCGGTGAACTTTTGTATTGGGAAAGTCATGCCCGGTGAACTTTTGTATTGGGAAAGGCATGCCCGGTGAACTTTTGTATTGGGAAAGTCATGCCCGGTGAACTTTTGTATTGGGAAAGTCATGCCCGGTGAACTTTTGTATTGGGAAAGTCATGCCCGGTGAACTTTTGTATTAGGAAAGTCATGCCCGGTGAAATTTTGTACTGGGAAAGTCATGCCCGGTGAACTTTTGTATTGGGAAAGTCATGCCCGGTGATCGTTTGTACTGGGAAAGTCATGCCCGGTGAACTTTTGTATTGGGAAAGTCATGCCCGGTGAACTTTTGTACTGGGAAAATCATGCCCGGTGAACTTTTGTATTGGGAAAGTCATGCCGGTGAACTTTTGTATTGGGAAAGTCATGCCCGGTGATC
>NW_027412231.1:0-52835 GCF_047663935.1 Musca autumnalis
TTCCCAATACAAAAGTTCACCGGAGATGACTTTCCCATACAAAAGTTCACCGGAGATGACTTTTCCCATACAAAAGTTCACCGGAGATGACTTTCCCAATACAAAAGTTCACCGGAGATGACTTTCCCAATACAAAAGTTCACCGGAGATGACTTTTCCCATACAAAAGTTCACCGGAGATGACTTTCCCAATACAAAAGTTCACCGGAGATGACTTTTCCCATACAAAAGTTCACCGGAGATGACTTTCCCAATACAAAAGTTCACCGGAGATGACTTTCGCAATACAAAAGTTCACCGGGCATGACTTTCCCAATACAAAAGTTCACCGGCATGACTTTCCCAATACAAAAGTTCACCGGAGATGACTTTTCCCATACAAAAGTTCACCGGAGATGACTTTCCCAATACAAAAGTTCACCGGAGATGACTTTTCCCATACAAAAGTTCACCGGAGATGACTTTCCCAATACAAAAGTTCACCCGGAGATGACTTTCCCAATACAAAAGTTCACCGGAGATGATTTTTCCCATACAAAAGTTCACCGGAGATGACTTTCCCATACAAAAGTTCACCGGAGATGACTTTCCCAATACAAAAGTTCACCGGGCATGACTTTCCCAATACAAAAGTTCACCGGAGATGACTTTTCCCATACAAAAGTTCACCGGAGATGACTTTCCAATACAAAAGTTCACCGGAGATGACTTTTCCCATACAAAGTCACCGGAGATGACTTTCCCAATATAAAAGTTCACCGGAGATGACTTTTCCCATACAAAAGTTCACCGGAGATGACTTTCCCAATACAAAAGTTCACCGGAGATGACTTTTCCCATACAAAAGTTCACCGGAGATGACTTTCCCAATACAAAAGTTCACCGGAGATGACTTTCCCAATACAAAAGTTCACCGGAGATGACTTTCCCAATACAAAAGTTCACCGGAGATGACTTTTCCCATACAAAAGTTCACCGGAGATGACTTTCCCAATACAAGAGTTCACCGGAGATGACTTTTCCCATACAAAAGTTCACACGGAGATGACTTTCCCAATACAAAAGTTCACCGGAGATGACTTTCCCAATACAAAAGTTCACCGGAGATGACTTTCCCAATACAAAAGTTCACCGGAGATGACTTTTTCCCATACAAAAGTTCACCGGAGATGACTTTCCCAATACAAAAGTTCACCGGAGATGACTTTTCCCATACAAAAGTTCACCGGAGATGACTTTCCCAATACAAAAGGTCACCGGAGATGACTTCCCAATACAAAAGTTCACCGGAGATGACTTTCCCAATACAAAAGTTCACCGGAGATGACTTTCCCAATACAAAAGTTCACCGGAGATGACTTTCCCAATACAAAAGTTCACCGGAGATGACTTTCCCAATACAAAAGTTCACCGGAGATGACTTTCCCATACAAAAGTTCACCGGAGATGACTTTTCCCATACAAAAGTTCACCGGAGATGACTTTCCCAATACAAAAGTTCACCGGAGATGACTTTCCCAATACAAAAGTTCACCGGAGATGACTATTCCCATACAAAAGTTCACCGGAGATGACTTTCCCAATACGAAAGTTCACCGGAGATGACTTTTCCCATACAAAAGTTCACCGGAGATGACTTTCCCAATACAAAAGTTCACCGGAGATGACTTTCGCAATACAAAATTCACCGGGCATGACTTTCCCAATACAAAAGTTCACCGGGCAATGACTTTCCCAATACAAAAGTTCACCGGAGATGACTTTTCCCATACAAAAGTTCACCGGAGATGACTTTCCCAATACAAAAGTTCACCGGAGATGACTTTTCCCATACAAAAGTTCACCGGAGATGAATTTCCCAATACAAAAGTTCACCGGAGATGACTTTCCCAATACAAAAGTTCACCGGAGATGACTTTCCCAATACAAAAGTTCACCGGAGATGATTTTCCCATACAAAAGTTCACGGAGATGACTTTCCCAATACAAAAGTTCACCGGAGATGACTTTCCCAATACAAAAGTTCACCGGGCATGACTTTCCCAATACAAAAGTTCACCGGAGATGACTTTTCCCATACAAAAGTTCACCGGAGATGACTTTCCCAATACAAAAGTTCACCGGAGATGACTTTTCCCATACAAAAGTTCACCGGAGATGACTTTTCCCAATATAAAAGTTCACCGGAGATGACTTTCCCATACAAAAGTTCACCGGAGATGACTTTCCCAATACAAAAGTTCACCGGAGATGACTTTTCCCATACAAAAGTTCACCGGAGATGACTTTCCCAATACAAAAGTTCACCGGAGATGACTTTCCCAATACAAAAGTTCACCGGAGATGACTTTTCCCATACAAAAGTTCACCGGAGATGACTTTCCCAATACAAGAGTTCACCGGAGATGACTTTTCCCATACAAAAGTTCACCGGAGATGACTTTCCCAATACAAAGTTCACCGGAGATGACTTTCCCAATACAAAAGTTCACCGGAGATGACTTTCCCAATACAAAAGTTCACCGGAGATGACTTTTCCCATACAAAAGTTCACCGGAGATGACTTTCCCAATACAAAAGTTCACCGGAGATGACTTTCCCAATACAAAAGTTCACCGGAGATGACTTTCCCAATACAAAAGTTCACCGGAGATGACTTTCCCAATACAAAAGTTCACCGGAGATGACTTTTCCCATACAAAAGTTCACCGGAGATGACTTTTCCCATACAAAAGTTCACCGGGCATGACTTTCCCAATACAAAAGTTCACCGGGCATGACTTTCCCAATACAAAAGTTCACCGGGCATGACTTTCCCAATACAAAAGTTCACGGGAGATGACTTTCCCAATACAAAAGTTCACCGGAGATGACTTTCCTAATACAAAAGTTCACCGGGCACGACTTTTCCCATACAAAAGTTCACCGGAGATGACTTTCCCAATACAAAAGTTCACCGGAGATGACTTTCCCAATACAAAAGTTCACCGGAGATGACTTTCCCAATACAAAAGTTCACCGGAGATGACTTTTCCCATACAAAAGTTCACCGGAGATGACTTTCCCAATACAAAAGTTCACCGGAGATGACTTTCCCAATACAAAAGTTCACCGGAGATGACTTTTCCCATACAAAAGTTCACCGGAGATGACTTTCCCAATACAAAAGTTCACCGGAGATGACTTTCTCAATACAAAAGTTCACCGGAGATGACTTTCCCAATACAAAAGTTCACCGAGCATGACTTTTCCAATATAAAAGTTCACCGGAGATGACTTTCCCAATACAAAAGTTCACCGGAGATGACTTTTCCCATACAAAAGTTCACCGGAGATGACTTTCCCAATACAAAAGTTCACCGGAGATGACTTTCCCAATATAAAAGTTCACCGGGCATGACTTTCCCAATACAAAAGTTCACCGGAGATGACTTTCCCAATACAAAAGTTCACCGGGCACGACTTTCCCAATACAAAAGTTCACCGGGCATGACTTTCCCAATACAAAAGTTCACCGGAGATGACTTTCCCAATACAAAAGTTCACCGGGCACGACTTTCCCAATACAAAAGTTCACCGAAGATGACTTTTCCCATACAAAAGTTCACCGGGCATGACTTTCCCAATACAAAAGTTCACCGGAGATGACTTTCCCAATACAAAAGTTCACCGGAGATGACTTTCCCAATACAAAAGTTCACCGGAGATGACTTTCCCAATACAAAAGTTCACCGGAGATGACTTTCCCAATACAAAAGTTCACCGGAGATGACTTTTCCCATACAAAAGTTCACCGGAGATGACTTTCCCAATACAAAAGTTCACCGAAGATGACTTTCCCAATACAAAAGTTCACCGGAGATGACTTTCCCAATACAAAAGTTCACCGGAGATGACTTTCCCAATACAAAAGTTCACCGGAGATGACTTTCGCAATACAAAAGTTCACCGGAGATAACTTTCCCATACAAAAGTTCACCGGAGATGACTTTTCCCATACAAAAGTTCACCGGAGATGACTTTCCCAATACAAAAGTTCACCGGAGATGACTTTTCCCATACAAAAGTTCACCGGAGATGACTTTCCCAATACAAAAGTTCACCGGAGATGACTTTCCCAAACAAAAGTTCACCGGAGATGACTTTCCCAATACAAAAGTTCACCGGAGATGACTTTTCCCATACAAAAGTTCACCGGAGATGACTTTCCCAATACAAAAGTTCACCGGAGATGACTTTCCCAATACAAAAGTTCACCGGAGATGACTTTTCCCAATACAAAAGTTCACCGGAGATGACTTTCCCAATACAAAAGTTCACCGGGCATGACTTTCCCAATACAAAAGTTCACCGGAGATGACTTTCCCATACAAAAGTTCACCGGAGATGACTTTCCCAATACAAAAGTTCACCGGAGATGACTTTTCCCAATACAAAAGTTCACCGGAGATGACTTTCCCAATACAAAAGTTCACCGGAGATGACTTTCCCAATACAAAAGTTCACCGGATATGACTTTTCGCATACAAAAGTTCACCGGAGATGACTTTCCCAATACAAAAGTTCGCCGGAGATGACTTTTCCCATACAAAAGTTCACCGGAGATGACTTTTCCCATACAAAAGTTCACCGGGCATGACTTTCCCAATACAAAAGTTCACCGGAGATGACTTTCCCAATACAAAAGTTCACCGGGCATGACTTTCCCAATACAAAAGTTCACCGGGCACGACTTTCCCAATACAAAAGTTCACCGGGCATGACTTTCCCAATACAAAAGTTCACCGGGCATGACTTTCCCAATACAAAAGTTCACCGGGCATGACTTTCCCAATACAAAAGTTCACCGGAGATGACTTTTCCCATACAAAAGTTCACCGGAGATGACTTTCCCAATACAAAAGTTCACCGGAGATGACTTTCCCAATACAAAAGTTCACCGGAGATGGCTTTCCCAATACAAAAGTTCACCGGAGATGACTTTCCCAATACAAAAGTTCACCGGAGATGACTTTCCCAATACAAAAGTTCACCGGAGATGACTTTCCCAATACAAAAGTTCACCGGAGATGACTTTCCCAATACAAAAGTTCACCGGAGATGACTTTCCCAATACAAAAGTTCACCGGGCATGACTTTCCCAATACAAAAGTTCACCGGAGATGACTTTTCCCATACGAAAGTTCACCGGAGATGACTTTCCCAATACAAAAGTTCACCGGAGATGACTTTTCCCATACAAAAGTTCACCGGAGATGACTTTCCCAATACAAAAGTTCACCGGAGATGACTTTCCCAATACAAAAGTTCACCGGAGATGACTTTCCCAATACAAAAGTTCACCGGGCATGACTTTCCCAATACAAAAGTTCACCGGGCATGACTTTCCCAATACAAAAGTTCACCGGAGATGACTTTTCCCATACAAAAGTTCACCGGAGATGACTTTCCCAATATAAAAGTTCACCGGAGATGACTTTTCCCATACAAAAGTTCACCGGAGATGATTTTCCCAATACAAAAGTTCACCGGAGATGACTTTTCCCATACAAAAGTTCACCGGAGATGACTTTCCCAATACAAAAGTTCACCGGAGGTGACTTTCCCAATACAAAAGTTCACCGGAGATGACTTTTCCCATACAAAAGTTCACCGGAGATGACTTTCCCAATACAAAAGTTCACCGGAGATGACTTTCCCAATACAAAAGTTCACCGGAGATGACTTTTCCCATACAAAAGTTCACCGGAGATGACTTTCCCAATACAAAAGTTCACCGGAGATGACTTTTCCCATACAAAAGTTCACCGGAGATGACTTTTCCCATACAAAAGTTCACCGGAGATGACTTTTCCCATACAAAAGTTCACCGGAGATGACTTTCCCAATACAAAAGTTCACCGGAGATGACTTTTCCCATACAAAAGTTCACCGGGCATGACTTTCCCAATACAAAAGTTCACCGGAGATGACTTTCCCAATACAAAAGTTCACCGGAGATGACTTTCCCAATACAAAAGTTCACCGGGCATGACTTTTCCAATACAAAAGTTCACCGGGCATGACTTTCCCAATACAAAAGTTCACCGGAGATGACTTTCCCATACAAAAGTTCACCGGAGATGACTTTCCCAATACAAAAGTTCACCGGAGATGACTTTTCCCATACAAAAGTTCACCGGAGATGACTTTCCCAATACAAAAGTTCACCGGAGATGACTTTCCCAATACAAAAGTTCACCGGAGATGACTTTCCCAATATAAAAGTTCACCGGAGATGACTTTCCCAATACAAAAGTTCACCGGAGATGACTTTCCCAATACAAAAGTTCACCGGAGATGACTTTTCCCATACAAAAGTTCACCGGAGATGACTTTCCCAATACAAAAGTTCACCGGAGATGACTTTCCCAATACAAAAGTTCACCGGAGATGACTTTTCCCAATACAAAAGTTCACCGGAGATGACTTTCCCAATACAAAAGTTCACCGGAGATGACTTTTCCCATACAAAAGTTCACCGGAGATGACTTTCCCAATACAAAAGTTCACCGGATATGACTTTCCCAATACAATAGTTCACCGGGCATGACTTTCCCAATACAAAAGTTCACCGGGCATGACTTTTCCAATATAAAAGTTCACCGGAGATGACTTTCCCAATACAAAAGTTCACCGGGCATGGCTTTCCCAATACAAAAGTTCACCGGAGATGACTTTTCCCATACAAAAGTTCACCGGAGATGACTTTCCCAATACAAAAGTTCACCGGAGATGACTTTCCCAATACAAAAGTTCACCGGAGATGACTTTTCCCATACAAAAGTTCACCGGAGATGACTTTCCCAATACAAAAGTTCACCGGAGATGACTTTCCCAATACAAAAGTTCACCGGAGATGACTTTCCCAATACAAAAGTTCACCGGAGATGACTTTCCCAATACAAAAGTTCACCGGAGATGACTTTCCCAATACAAAAGTTCACCGGAGATGACTTTCCCAATATAAAAGTTCACCGGAGATGACTTTCCCAATACAAAAGTTCACCGGAGATGACTTTTCCCATACAAAAGTTCACCGGAGATGACTTTCCCAATACAAAAGTTCACCGGAGATGACTTTCCCAATACAAAAGTTCACCGGAGATGACTTTTCCCATACAAAAGTTCACCGGAGATGACTTTTCCCATACAAAAGTTCACCGGAGATGACTTTTCCCATACAAAAGTTCACCGGAGATGACTTTCCCAATACAAAAGTTCACCGGAGATGACTTTCCCAATACAAAAGTTCACCGGAGATGACTTTCCCAATACAAAAGTTCACCGGAGATGACTTTTCCCATACAAAAGTTCACCGGAGATGACTTTCCCAATACAAAAGTTCACCGGAGATGACTTTTCCCATACAAAAGTTCACCGGAGATGACTTTCCCAATACAAAAGTTCACCGGAGATGACTTTTCCCATACAAAAGTTCACCGGGCATGACTTTCCCAATACAAAAGTTCACCGGAGATGACTTTTCCCAATACAAAAGTTCACCGGAGATGACTTTCCCAATACAAAAGTTCACCGGAGATGACTTTTCCCATACAAAAGTTCACCGGAGATGACTTTCCCAATACAAAAGTTCACCGGATATGACTTTCCCAATACAATAGTTCACCGGGCATGACTTTCCCAATACAAAAGTTCACCGGGCATGACTTTTCCAATATAAAAGTTCACCGGAGATGACTTTCCCAATACAAAAGTTCACCGGGCATGGCTTTCCCAATACAAAAGTTCACCGGAGATGACTTTTCCCATACAAAAGTTCACCGGAGATGACTTTCCCAATACAAAAGTTCACCGGAGATGACTTTCCCAATACAAAAGTTCACCGGAGATGACTTTTCCCATACAAAAGTTCACCGGAGATGACTTTCCCAATACAAAAGTTCACCGGAGATGACTTTCCCAATACAAAAGTTCACCGGAGATGACTTTCCCAATACAAAAGTTCACCGGAGATGACTTTCCCAATACAAAAGTTCACCGGAGATGACTTTCCCAATACAAAAGTTCACCGGAGATGACTTTCCCAATATAAAAGTTCACCGGAGATGACTTTCCCAATACAAAAGTTCACCGGAGATGACTTTTCCCATACAAAAGTTCACCGGAGATGACTTTCCCAATAAAAAGTTCACCGGAGATGACTTTCCCAATACAAAAGTTCACCGGAGATGACTTTTCCCATACAAAAGTTCACCGGAGATGACTTTTCCCATACAAAAGTTCACCGGAGATGACTTTCCCAATACAAAAGTTCACCGGAGATGACTTTCCCAATACAAAAGTTCACCGGAGATGACTTTCCCAATACAAAAGTTCACCGGAGATGACTTTCCCAATACAAAAGTTCACCGGAGATGACTTTTCCCATACAAAAGTTCACCGGAGATGACTTTCCCAATACAAAAGTTCACCGGAGATGACTTTCCCAATACAAAAGTTCACCGGAGATGACTTTTCCCATACAAAAGTTCACCGGGCATGACTTTCCCAATACAAAAGTTCACCGGAGATGACTTTCCCAATACAAAAGTTCACCGGAGATGACTTTCCCAATACAAAAGTTCACCGGAGATGACTTTCCCAATACAAAAGTTCACCGGAGATGATTTTTCCCATACAAAAGTTCACCGGAGATGACTTTCCCAATACAAAAGTTCACCGGAGATGACTTTTCCCATACAAAAGTTCACCGGTGATGACTTTTCCCATACAAAAGTTCACCGGAGATGACTTTCCCAATACAAAAGTTCACCGGAGATGAATTTCCCAATACAAAAGTTCACCGGAGATGACTTTTCCCATACAAAAGTTTACCGGAGATGACTTTCCCAATACAAAAGTTCACCGGAGATGACTTTTCCCATACAAAAGTTCACCGGAGATGACTTTCCCAATACAAAAGTTCACCGGGCATGACTTTCCCAATACAAAAGTTCACCGGAGATGACTTTCCCATACAAAAGTTCACCGGAGATGACTTTTCCCATACAAAAGTTCACCGGAGATGACTTTTCCCATACAAAAGTTCACCGGAGATGACTTTCCCAATACAAAAGTTCACCGGGCATGACTTTTCCAATATAAAAGTTCACCGGAGATGACTTTCCCATACAAAAGTTCACCGGAGATGACTTTTCCCATACAAAAGTTCACCGGAGATGACTTTTCCCATACAAAATTTCACCGGAGATGACTTTCCCAATACAAAAGTTCACCGGAGATGACTTTTCCCATACAAAAGTTCACCGGAGATGACTTTTCCCATACAAAAGTTCACCGGAGATGACTTTTCCCACACAAAAGTTCACCGGGCATGACTTTCCCAATACAAAAGTTCACCGGAGATGGCTTTTCCCATACAAAAGTTCACCGGAGATGACTTTCCCAATACAAAAGTTCACCGGAGATGACTTTTCCCATACAAAAGTTCACCGGAGATGACTTTTCCCATACAAAAGTTCACCGGGCATGACTTTCCCAATACAAAAGTTCACCGGAGATGACTTTTCCCATACAAAAGTTCACCGGAGATGACTTTCCCAATACAAAAGTTCACCGGAGATGACTTTTCCCATACAAAAGTTCACCGGAGATGACTTTCCCAATACAAAATTTCACCGGGCATGACTTTCCCAATACAAAAGTTCACCGGAGATGATTTTTCCGATACAAAAGTTCACCGGAGATGACTTTCCCAATACAAAAGTTCACCGGAGATGACTTTTCCCATACAAAAGTTCACCGGAGATGACTTTTCCCATACAAAAGTTCACCGGAGATGACTTTCCCAATACAAAAGTTCACCGGAGATGACTTTCCAAATACAAAAGTTCACCGGAGATGACTTTTCCCATACAAAAGTTCACCGGAGATGACTTTCCCAATACAAAAGTTCACCGGAGATGACTTTTCCCATACAAAAGTTCACCGGAGATGACTTTCCCAATACAAAAGTTCACCGGAGATGACTTTTCCCATACAAAAGTTCACCGGAGATGACTTTCCCAATACAAAAGTTCACCGGAGATGACTTTCCCAAAACAAAAGTTCACCGGGTATGACTTTCCCAATACAAAAGTTCACCGGAGATGACTTTCCCAATACAAAAGTTCACCGGGCATGACTTTTCCAATATAAAAGTTCACCGGAGATGACTTTCCCAATACAAAAGTTCACCGGAGATGACTTTCCCAATACAAAAGTTCACCGGGCATGACTTTTCCCATACAAAAGTTCACCGGAGATGACTTTCCCAATACAAAAGTTCACCGGAGATGACTTTTCCCATACAAAAGTTCACCGGAGATGACTTTCCCAATACAAAAGTTCACCGGAGTTGACTTTCCCATACAAAAGTTCACAGGAGATGACTTTTCCCATACAAAAGTTCACCGGAGATGACTTTTCCCATACAAAAGTTCACCGGAGATGACTTTTCCCATACAAAAGTTCACCGGAGATGACTTTCCCAATACAAAAGTTCACCGGAGATGACTTTCCCAATACAAAAGTTCACCGGAGATGACTTTTCCCATACAAAAGTTCACCGGAGATGACTTTTCCCATACAAAAGTTCACCGGAGATGACTTTCCCAATACAAAAGTTCACCGGAGATGACTTTCCCAATACAAAAGTTCACCGGAGATGACTTTCCCAATACAAAAGTTCACCGGAGATGACTTTCCCAATACAAAAGTTCACCGGGCATGACTTTTCCAATATAAAAGTTCACCGGAGATGACTTTCCCAATACAAAAGTTCACCGGAGATGACTTTCCCAATACAAAAGTTCACCGGAGATGACTTTCCCAATACAAAAGTTCACCGGAGATGACTTTCCCATTACAAAAGTTCACCGGAGATGACTTTCCCAATACAAAAGTTCACCGGGCATGACTTTCCCAATACAAAAGTTCACCGGAGATGACTTTTCCCATACAAAAGTTCACCGGAGATGACTTTCCCAATATAAAAGTTCACCGGAGATGACTTTTCCCATACAAAAGTTCACCGGAGATGACTTTCCCAATACAAAAGTTCACCGGAGATGACTTTTCCCATACAAAAGTTCACCGGAGATGACTTTCCCAATACAAAAGTTCACCGGAGATGACTTTCCCAATACAAAAGTTCACCGGAGATGACTTTTCCCATACAAAAGTTCACCGGAGATGTCTTTCCCAATACAAAAGTTCACCGGAGATGACTTTCCCAATACAAAAGTTCACCGGAGATGACTTTTCCCATACAAAAGTTCACCGGAGATGACTTTCCCAATACAAAAGTTCACCGGAGATGACTTTCCCAATACAAAAGTTCACCGGAGATGACTTTCCCAATACAAAAGTTCACCGGGCATGACTTTCCCAATACAAAAGTTCACCGGGCATGACTTTCCCAATACAAAAGTTCACCGGAGATGACTTTCCCAATACAAAAGTTCACCGGAGATGACTTTTCCCATACAAAAGTTCACCGGAGATGACTTTCCCAATACAAAAGTTCACCGGAGATGACTTTTCCCATACAAAAGTTCACCGGAGATGACTTTCCCAATACAAAAGTTCACCGGAGATGACTTTCCCAGTACAAAAGTTCACCGGAGATGACTTTTCCCATACAAAAGTTCACCGGAGATGGCTTTCCCAATACAAAAGTTCACCGGAGATGACTTTCCCAATACAAAAGTTCACCGGAGATGACTTTCCCAATACAAAAGTTCACCGGAGATGACTTTCCCAGTACAAAAGTTCACCGGAGATGACTTTTCCCATACAAAAGTTCACCGGAGATGACTTTCCCAATACAAAAGTTCACCGGAGATGACTTTCCCAATACAAAAGTTCACCGGAGATGACTTTCCCAATACAAAAGTTCACCGGAGATGACTTTTCCCATACAAAAGTTCACCGGAGATGACTTTCCCAATACAAAAGTTCACCGGGCATGACTTTTCCCATACAAAAGTTCACCGGAGATGACTTTTCCCATACAAAAGTTCACCGGAGATGACTTTCCAAATACAAAAGTTCACCGGAGATGACCTTTCCCATACAAAAGTTCACCGGAGATGACTTTCCCAATACAAAAGTTCACCGGAGATGACTTTCCCAATACAAAAGTTCACCGGGCATGACTTTTCCAATACAAAAGTTCACCGGAGATGACTTTCCCAATACAAAAGTTCACCGGGCATGACTTTCCCAATACAAAAGTTCACCGGAGATGATTTTTCCCATACAAAAGTTCACCGGAGATGACTTTCCCAATACAAAAGTTCACCGGAGATGACTTTTCCCATACAAAAGTTCACCGGAGATGACTTTTCCCATACAAAAGTTCACCGGAGATGACTTTCCCAATACAAAAGTTCACCGGAGATGACTTTCCCAATACAAAAGTTCACCGGAGATGACTTTTCCCATACAAAAGTTCACCGGAGATGACTTTCCCAATACAAAAGTTCACCGGAGATGACTTTTCCCATACAAAAGTTCACCGGAGATGACTTTCCCAATATAAAAGTTCACCGGAGATGACTTTTCCCATACAAAAGTTCACCGGAGATGACTTTCCCAATACAAAAGTTCACCGGAGATGACTTTTCCCATACAAAAGTTCACCGGAGATGACTTTCCCAATACAAAAGTTCACCGGAGATGACTTTCCCAATACAAAAGTTCACCGGAGATGACTTTTCCCATACAAAAGTTCACCGGAGATGACTTTCCCAATACAAAAGTTCACCGGAGATGACTTTCCCAATACAAAAGTTCACCGGAGATGACTTTTCCCATACAAAAGTTCACCGGAGATGACTTTCCCAATACAAAAGTTCACCGGAGATGACTTTTCCCATACAAAAGTTCACCGGAGATGACTTTTCCCATACAAAAGTTCACCGGAGATGACTTTTCCCATACAAAAGTTCACCGGAGATGACTTTCCCAATACAAAAGTTCACCGGAGATGACTTTCCCAATATAAAAGTTCACCGGGCATGACTTTCCCAATACAAAAGTTCACCGGAGATGCCTTTCCCAATACAAAAGTTCAACGGAGATGACTTTCCCAATACAAAAGTTCACCGGGCATGACTTTCCCAATACAAAAGTTCACCGGGCATGACTTTCCCAATACAAAAGTTCACCGGAGATGACTTTCCCATACAAAAGTTCACCGGAGATGACTTTTCCCATACAAAAGTTCACCGGAGATGACTTTTCCCATACAAAAGTTCACCGGAGATGACTTTCCCAATACAAAAGTTCACCGGAGATGACTTTTCCCATACAAAAGTTCGTCGGAGATGACTTTTCCCATACAAAAGTTCACCGGAGATGACTTATCCCATACAAAAGTTCACCGGGCATGACTTTCCCAATACAAAAGTTCACCGGAGATGACTTTTCCCATACAAAAGTTCACCGGAGATGACTTTCCCAATACAAAAGTTCACCGGAGATGACTTTTCCCATACAAAAGTTCACCGGAGATGACTTTCCCAATACAAAAGTTCACCGGGCATGACTTTCCCAATACAAAAGTTCACCGGATATGATTTTCCCATACAAAAGTTCACCGGAGATGACTTTCCCAATACAAAAGTTCACCGGAGATGACTTTTCCCATACAAAAGTTCACCGGAGATGACTTTTCCCATACAAAAGTTCACCGGAGATGACTTTCCCAATACAAAAGTTCACCGGAGATGACTTTCCCAATACAAAAGTTCACCGGAGATGACTTTTCCCATACAAAAGTTCACCGGAGATGACTTTCCCAATACAAAAGTTCACCGGAGATGACTTTTCCCATACAAAAGTTCACCGGAGATGACTTTCCCAATACAAAAGTTCACCGGAGATGACTTTTCCCATACAAAAGTTCACCGGAGATGACTTTTCCCATACAAAAGTTCACCGGAGATGACTTTCCCAATACAAAAGTTCACCGGAGATGACTTTCCCAAAACAAAAGTTCACCGGGCATGACTTTCCCAATACAAAAGTTCACCGGGCATGACTTTCCCAATACAAAAGTTCACCGGAGATGACTTTCCCAATACAAAAGTTCACCGGGCATGACTTTTCCAATATAAAAGTTCACCGGAGATGACTTTCCCAATACAAAAGTTCACCGGAGATGACTTTCCCAATACAAAAGTTCACCTGAGATGACTTTCCCAATACAAAAGTTCACCGGGCATGACTTTTCCCATACAAAAGTTCACCGGAGACGACTTTCCCAATACAAAAGTTCACCGGGCATGACTTTTCCCATACAAAAGTTCACCGGAGATGACTTTCCCAATACAAAAGTTCACCGGAGATGACTTTTCCCATACAAAAGTTCACCGGAGATGACTTTCCCAATACAAAAGTTCACCGGAGATGACTTTCCCATACAAAAGTTCACCGGAGATGACTTTTCCCATACAAAAGTTCACCGGAGATGACTTTTCCCATACAAAAGTTCACCGGAGATGACTTTCCCAATACAAAAGTTCACCGGAGATGACTTTCCCAATACAAAAGTTCACCGGAGATGACTTTTCCCATACAAAAGTTCACCGGAGATGACTTTTCCCATACAAAAGTTCACCGGAGATGACTTTTCCCATACAAAAGTTCACCGGAGATGACTTTCCCAATACAAAAGTTCACCGGAGATGACTTTCCCAATACAAAAGTTCACCGGAGATGACTTTCCCAATACAAAAGTTCACCGGAGATGACTTTCCCAATACAAAAGTTCACCGGGCATGACTTTTCCAATATAAAAGTTCACCGGAGATGACTTTCCCAATACAAAAGTTCACCGGAGATGACTTTCCCAATACAAAAGTTCACCGGAGATGACTTTCCCAATACAAAAGTTCACCGGAGATGACTTTCCCAATACAAAAGTTCACCGGGCATGACTTTCCCAATACAAAAGTTCACCGGGCATGACTTTCCCAATACAAAAGTTCACCGGAGATGACTTTTCCCATACAAAAGTTCACCGGAGATGACTTTCCCAATATAAAAGTTCACCGGAGATGACTTTTCCCATTCAAAAGTTCACCGGAGACGACTTTCCCAATACAAAAGTTCACCGGAGATGACTTTTCCCATACAAAAGTTCACCGGAGATGACTTTCCCAATACAAAAGTTCACCGGAGATGACTTTTCCCATACAAAAGTTCACCGGAGATGACTTTCCCAATACAAAAGTTCACCGGAGATGACTTTCCCAATACAAAAGTTCACCGGGCATGACTTTCCCAATACAAAAGTTCACCGGAGATGACTTTCCCAATATAAAAGTTCACCGGAGATGACTTTTCCCATACAAAAGTTCACCGGAGATGACTTTCCCAATACAAAAGTTCACCGGAGATGACTTTTCCCATACAAAAGTTCACCGGAGATGACTTTCCCAATACAAAAGTTCACCGGAGATGAATTTTCCCATACAAAAGTGCACCGGGCATGACTTTTCCCATACAAAAGTTCACCGGAGATGACTTTCCCAATACAAAAGTTCACCGGAGATGACTTTCCCAACACAAAAGTTCACCGGAGATGACTTTCCCAATACAAAAGTTCACCGGAGATGACTTTCCCAATACAAAAGTTCACCGGAGATGACTTTCCCAATACAAAAGTTCACCGGAGATGACTTTTCCCATACAAAAGTTCACCGGAGATGACTTTCCCAATACAAAAGTTCACCGGAGATGACTTTTCCCATACAAAAGTTCACCGGAGATGACTTTCCCAATACAAAAGTTCACCGGGCATGACTTTCCCAATACAAAAGTTCACCGGGCATGACTTTCCCAATACAAAAGTTCACCGGAGATGACTTTCCCAATACAAAAGTTCACCGGAGATGACTTTTCCCATACAAAAGTTCACCGGAGATGACTTTCCCAATACAAAAGTTCACCGGAGATGACTTTCCCAATACAAAAGTTCACCGGAGATGACTTTCCCAATACAAAAGTTCACCGGAGATGACTTTTCCCATACAAAAGTTCACCGGAGATGACTTTCCTAATACAAAAGTTCACCGGAGATGACTTTCCCAATACAAAAGTTCACCGGGCATGACTTTCCCAATACAAAAGTTCACCGGGCATGACTTTCCCAATACAAAAGTTCACCGGGCATGACTTTCCCAATACAAAAGTTCACCGGGCATGACTTTCCCAATACAAAAGTTCACCGGAGATGACTTTCCCAATACAAAAGTTCACCGGGCATGACTTTTCCAATATAAAAGTTCACCGGAGATGACTTTTCCCATACAAAAGTTCACCGGAGATGACTTTCCCAATACAAAAGTTCACCGGGCATGACTTTCCCAATACAAAAGTTCATCGGAGATGATTTTTCCCATACAAAAGTTTACCGGAGATGACTTTCCCAATACAAAAGTTCACCGGAGATGACTTCACCGGAGATGACTTTTCCCATACAAAAGTTCACCGGGCATGACTTTCCCAATATAAAAGTTCACCGGAGATGACTTTTCCCATACAAAAGTTCACCGGAGATGACTTTCCCAATACAAAAGTTCACCGGAGATGACTTTCCCAATACAAAAGTTCACCGGAGATGACTTTCCCAATACAAAAGTTCACCGGAGATGACTTTCCCAATACAAAAGTTCACCGGGCATGACTTTCCCAATACAAAAGTTCACCGGAGATGACTTTTCCCATACAAAAGTTCACCGGAGATGACTTTCCCAATACAAAAGTTCACCGGAGATGACTTTTCCCATACAAAAGTTCACCGGAGATGACTTTCCCAATACAAAAGTTCACCGTAGATGACTTTCCCAATACAAAAGTTCACCGGAGATGACTTTCCCAATACAAAAGTTCACCGGGCATGACTTTCCCAATACAAAAGTTCACCGGGCATGACTTTCCCAATACAAAAGTTCACCGGAGATGACTTTCCCAATACAAAAGTTCACCGGAGATGACTTTTCCCACACAAAAGTTCACCGGAGATGACTTTCCCAATACAAAAGTTCACCGGAGATGACTTTTCCCATACAAAAGTTCACCGGAGATGACTTTCCCAATACAAAAGTTTACCGGAGATGACTTTCCCAATACAAAAGTTCACCGGAGATGACTTTTCCCATACAAAAGTTCACCGGAGATGACTTTCCCAATACAAAAGTTCACCGGAGATGAATTTCCCAATACAAAAGTTCACCGGAGATGACTTTTCCCATACAAAAGTTCACCGGAGATGACTTTCCCAATATAAAAGTTCACCGGAGATGACTTTCCCAATACAAAAGTTCACCGGAGATGATATTTCCCATACAAAAGTTCACCGGAGATGACTTTCCCAATACAAAAGTTCACCGGAGATGACTTTTCCCATACAAAAGTTCACCGGAGATGACTTTTCCCATACAAAAGTTCACCGGGCATGACTTTCCCAATACAAAAGTTCACCGGAGATGACTTTTCCCATACAAAAGTTCACCGGAGATGACTTTCCCAATACAAAAGTTCACCGGAGATGACTTTCCCAATACAAAAGTTCACCGGAGATGACTTTCCCAATACAAAAGTTCACCGGAGATGACTTTCCCAATACAAAAGTTCACCGGGCATGACTTTCCCAATACAAAAGTTCACCGGAGATGACTTTTCCCATACAAAAGTTCACCGGAGATGACTTTCCCAATACAAAAGTTCACCGGAGATGACTTTTCCCATACAAAAGTTCACCGGAGATGACTTTCCCAATACAAAAGTTCACCGGAGATGACTTTCCCAATACAAAAGTTCACCGGAGATGACTTTCCCAATACAAAAGTTCACCGGGCATGACTTTCCCAATACAAAAGTTCACCGGGCATGACTTTCCCAATACAAAAGTTCACCGGAGATGACTTTCCCAATACAAAAGTTCACCGGAGATGACTTTTCCCATACAAAAGTTCACCGGAGATGACTTTCCCAATACAAAAGTTCACCGGAGATGACTTTTCCCATACAAAAGTTCACCGGAGATGACTTTCCCAATACAAAAGTTCACCGGAGATGACTTTCCCAATACAAAAGTTCACCGGAGATGACTTTTCCCATACAAAAGTTCACCGGAGATGACTTTCCCAATACAAAAGTTCACCGGAGATGACTTTCCCAATACAAAAGTTCACCGGAGATGACTATTCCCATACAAAAGTTCACCGGAGATGACTTTCCCAATATAAAAGTTCACCGGAGATGACTTTTCCCATACAAAAGTTCACCGGAGATGACTTTCCCAATACAAAAGTTCACCGGAGATGACTTTTCCCATACAAAAGTTCACCGGAGATGACTTTCCCAATACAAAAGTTCACCGGAGATGACTTTCCCAATACAAAAGTTCACCGGGCATGACTTTTCCAATATAAAAGTTCACCGGAGATGACTTTCCCAATACAAAAGTTCACCGGAGATGACTTTCCCAATACAAAAGTTCACCGGAGATGACTTTCCCAATACAAAAGTTCACCGGAGATGACTTTCCCAATACAAAAGTTCACCGGGCATGACTTTCCCAATACAAAAGTTCACCGGAGATCACTTTTCCCATACAAAAGTTCACCGGAGATGACTTTCCCAATATAAAAGTTCACCGGAGATGACTTTTCCCATACAAAAGTTCACCGGAGATGACTTTCCCAATACAAAAGTTCACCGGAGATGACTTTTCCCATACAAAAGTTCACCGGAGATGACTTTCCCAATACAAAAGTTCACCGGAGATGACTTTCCCAATACAAAAGTTCACCGGAGATGACTTTTCCTATACAAAAGTTCACCGGAGATGACTTTCCCTATACAAAAGTTCACCGGAGATGACTTTCCCAATACAAAAGTTCACCGGGCATGACTTTCCCAATACAAAAGTTCACCGGAGATGACTTTCCCAATATAAAAGTTCACCGGAGATGACTTTTCCCATACAAAAGTTCACCGGAGATGACTTTTCCAATACAAAAGTTCACCGGAGATGACTTTTCCCATACAAAAGTTCACCGGAGATGACTTTCCCAATACAAAAGTTCACCGGAGATGACTTTTCCCATACAAAAGTTCACCGGCCATGACTTTTCCCATACAAAAGTTCACCGGAGATGACTTTCCCAATACAAAAGTTCACCGGAGATGACTTTCCCAATACAAAAGTTCACCGGAGATGACTTTCCCAATACAAAAGTTCACCGGAGATGACTTTCCCAATACAAAATTCACCGGAGATGACTTTCCCAATACAAAAGTTCACCGGAGATGACTTACAAAAGTTCACCGGGCATGACTTTCCCAATACAAAAGTTCACCGGGCATGACTTTCCCAATACAAAAGTTCACCGGAGATGACTTTCCCAATACAAAAGTTCACCGGAGATGACTTTTCCCATACAAAAGTTCACCGGAGATGACTTTCCCAATACAAAAGTCCACCGGAGATGACTTTTCCCATACAAAAGTTCACCGGAGATGACTTTCCCAATACAAAAGTTCACCGGAGATGACTTTCCCAATACAAAAGTTCACCGGAGATGACTTTCCCAATACAAAAGTTCACCGGAGATGACTTTTCCCATACAAAAGTTCACCGGAGATGACTTTCCCAATACAAAAGTTCACCGGAGATGACTTTCCCAATACAAAAGTTCACCGGGCATGACTTTCCCAATACAAAAGTTCACCGGAGATGACTTTCCCAATACAAAAGTTCACCGGAGATGACTTTTCCCATACAAAAGTTCACCGGAGATGACTTTCCCAATACAAAAGTTCACCGGAGATGACTTTTCCCATACAAAAGTTCACCGGAGATGACTTTCCCAATACAAAAGTTCACCGGGCATGACTTTCCCAATACAAAAGTTCACCGGAGATCACTTTTCCCATACAAAAGTTCACCGGAGATGACTTTCCCAATATAAAAGTTCACCGGAGATGACTTTTCCCATACAAAAGTTCACCGGAGATGACTTTCCCAATACAAAAGTTCACCGGAGATGACTTTTCCCATACAAAAGTTCACCGGAGATGACTTTCCCAATACAAAAGTTCACCGGAGATGACTTTCCCAATACAAAAGTTCACCGGAGATGACTTTTCCTATACAAAAGTTCACCGGAGATGACTTTCCCTATACAAAAGTTCACCGGAGATGACTTTCCCAATACAAAAGTTCACCGGGCATGACTTTCCCAATACAAAAGTTCACCGGAGATGACTTTCCCAATATAAAAGTTCACCGGAGATGACTTTTCCCATACAAAAGTTCACCGGAGATGACTTTTCCAATACAAAAGTTCACCGGAGATGACTTTTCCCATACAAAAGTTCACCGGAGATGACTTTCCCAATACAAAAGTTCACCGGAGATGACTTTTCCCATACAAAAGTTCACCGGCCATGACTTTTCCCATACAAAAGTTCACCGGAGATGACTTTCCCAATACAAAAGTTCACCGGAGATGACTTTCCCAATACAAAAGATCACCGGAGATGACTTTCCCAATACAAAAGTTCACCGGAGATGACTTTCCCAATACAAAATTCACCGGAGATGACTTTCCCAATACAAAAGTTCACCGGAGATGACTTACAAAAGTTCACCGGGCATGACTTTCCCAATACAAAAGTTCACCGGGCATGACTTTCCCAATACAAAAGTTCACCGGAGATGACTTTCCCAATACAAAAGTTCACCGGAGATGACTTTTCCCATACAAAAGTTCACCGGAGATGACTTTCCCAATACAAAAGTTCACCGGAGATGACTTTTCCCATACAAAAGTTCACCGGAGATGACTTTCCCAATACAAAAGTTCACCGGAGATGACTTTCCCAATACAAAAGTTCACCGGAGATGACTTTCCCAATACAAAAGTTCACCGGAGATGACTTTTCCCATACAAAAGTTCACCGGAGATGACTTTCCCAATACAAAAGTTCACCGGAGATGACTTTCCCAATACAAAAGTTCACCGGGCATGACTTTCCCAATACAAAAGTTCACCGGAGATGACTTTCCCAATACAAAAGTTCACCGGAGATGACTTTTCCCATACAAAAGTTCACCGGAGATGACTTTCCCAATACAAAAGTTCACCGGAGATGACTTTTCCCATACAAAAGTTCACCGGAGATGACTTTCCCAATACAAAAGTTCACCGGAGATGACTTTTCCCATACAAAAGTTCACCGGAGATGACTTTCCCAATACAAAAGTTCACCGTAGATGACTTTCCCAATACAAAAGTTCACCGGAGATGACTTTCCCAATACAAAAGTTCACCGGGCATGACTTTCCCAATACAAAAGTTCACCGGGCATGACTTTCCCAATACAAAAGTTCACCGGAGATGACTTTCCCAATACAAAAGTTCACCGGAGATGACTTTTCCCATACAAAAGTTCACCGGAGATGACTTTCCCAATACAAAAGTTCACCGGAGATGACTTTTCCCATACAAAAGTTCACCGGAGATGACTTTCCCAATACAAAAGTTCACCGGAGATGACTTTCCCAATACAAAAGTTCACCGGAGATGACTTTTCCCATACAAAAGTTCACCGGAGATGACTTTCCCAATACAAAAGTTCACCGGAGATGAATTTCCCAATACAAAAGTTCACCGGAGATGACTTTACCCATACAAAAGTTCACCGGAGATGACTTTCCCAATATAAAAGTTCACCGGAGATGACTTTCCCAATACAAAAGTTCACCGGAGATGATTTTTCCCATACAAAAGTTCACCGGAGATGACTTTCCCAATACAAAAGTTCACCGGAGATGACTTTTCCCATACAAAAGTTCACCGGAGATGACTTTTCCCATACAAAAGTTCACCGGGCATGACTTTCCCAATACAAAAGTTCACCGGAGATGACTTTTCCCATACAAAAGTTCACCGGAGATGACTTTCCAATACAAAAGTTCACCGGAGATGACTTTCCCAATACAAAAGTTCACCGGAGATGACTTTCCCAATACAAAAGTTCACCGGAGATGACTTTCCCAATACAAAAGTTCACCGGGCATGACTTTCCCAATACAAAAGTTCACCGGAGATGACTTTTCCCATACAAAAGTTCACCGGAGATGACTTTCCCAATACAAAAGTTCACCGGAGATGACTTTTCCCATACAAAAGTTCACCGGAGATGACTTTCCCAATACAAAAGTCCACCGGAGATGACTTTCCCAATACAAAAGTTCACCGGAGATGACTTTCCCAATACAAAAGTTCACCGGACATGACTTTCCCAATACAAAAGTTCACCGGGCATGACTTTCCCAATACAAAAGTTCACCGGAGATGACTTTCCCAATACAAAAGTTCACCGGAGATGACTTTTCCCATACAAAAGTTCACCGGAGATGACTTTCCCAATACAAAAGTTCACCGGAGATGACTTTTCCCATACAAAAGTTCACCGGAGATGACTTTCCCAATACAAAAGTTCACCGGAGATGACTTTCCCAATACAAAAGTTCACCGGAGATGACTTTTCCCATACAAAAGTTCACCGGAGATGACTTTCCCAATACACAATACAAAAGTTCACCGGAGATGACTTTCCCAATACAAAAGTTCACCGGAGATGACTTTCCCAATACAAAAGTTCACCGGAGATGACTTTTCCCATACAAAAGTTCACCGGAGATGACTTTCCCAATACAAAAGTTCACCGGAGATGACTTTCCCAATACAAAAGTTCACCGGGCATGACTTTCCCAATACAAAAGTTCACCGGAGATGACTTTCCCAATACAAAAGTTCACCGGGCATGACTTTCCCAATACAAAAGTTCACCGGGCATGACTTTCCCAATACAAAAGTTCACCGGAGATGACTTTCCCAATACAAAAGTTCACCGGGCATGACTTTTCCAATATAAAAGTTCACCGGAGATGACTTTTCCCATACAAAAGTTCACCGGAGATGACTTTCCCAATACAAAAGTTCACCGGGCATGACTTTCCCAATACAAAAATTTCACCGGAGATGATTTTTCCCATACAAAAGTTCACCGGAGATGACTTTCCCAATACAAAAGTTCACCGGAGATGACTTTTCCCATACAAAAGTTCACCGGAGATGACTTTTCCCATACAAAAGTTCACCGGGCATGACTTTCCCAATACAAAAGTTCACCGGAGATGACTTTTCCCATACAAAAGTTCACCGGAGATGACTTTCCCAATACAAAAGTTCACCGGAGATGACTTTCCCAATACAAAAGTTCACCGGAGATGACTTTCCCAATACAAAAGTTCACCGGAGATGACTTTCCCAATACAAAAGTTCACCGGGCATGACTTTCCCAATACAAAAGTTCACCGGAGATGACTTTTCCCATACAAAAGTTCACCGGAGATGACTTTCCCAATACAAAAGTTCACCGGAGATGACTTTTCCCATACAAAAGTTCACCGGAGATGACTTTCCCAATACAAAAGTTCACCGGAGATGACTTTTCCCATACAAAAGTTCACCGGAGATGACTTTCCCAATACAAAAGTTCACCGGAGATGACTTTCCCAATACAAAAGTTCACCGGAGATGACTTTTCCCATACAAAAGTTCACCGGAGATGACTTTCCCAATACAAAAGTTCACCGGAGATGACTTTCCCAATACAAAAGTTCACCGGAGATGACTTTTCCCATACAAAAGTTCACCGGAGATGACTTTTCCCATACAAAAGTTCACCGGAGATGACTTTCCCAATACAAAAGTTCACCGGAGATGACTTTTCCCATACAAAAGTTCACCGGAGATGACTTTCCCAATACAAAAGTTCACCGGAGATGACTTTCCCAATACAAAAGTTCACCGGAGATGACTTTCCCAATATAAAAGTTCACCGGAGATGACTTTTCCCATACAAAAGTTCACCGGAGATGACTTTCCCAATACAAAAGTTCACCGGAGATGACTTTCCCAATACAAAAGTTCACCGGAGATGACTTTTCCCATACAAAAGTTCACCGAAGATGACTTTTCCCATACAAAAGTTCACCGGAGATGACTTTCCCAATACAAAAGTTCACCGGAGATGACTTTCCCAATACAAAAGTTCACCGGAGATGACTTTCCCAATACAAAAGTTCACCGGAGATGACTTTTCCCATACAAAAGTTCACCGGAGATGACTTTCCCAATACAAAAGTTCACCGGAGATGACTTTCCCAATACAAAAGTTCACCGGAGATGACTTTCCCAATACAAAAGTTCACCGGGCATGACTTTCCCAATACAAAAGTTCACCGGACATGACTTTCCCAATACAAAAGTTCACCGGAGATGACTTTTCCCATACAAAAGTTCACCGGAGATGACTTTCCCAATACAAAAGTTCACCGGAGATGACTTTCCCAATACAAAAGTTCACCGGAGATGACTTTCCCAATACAAAAGTTCACCGGAGATGACTTTCCCAATATAAAAGTTCACCGGAGATGACTTTTCCCACACAAAAGTTCATCGGAGATGACTTTCCCAATACAAAAGTTCACCGGAGATGACTTTTCCCATACAAAAGTTCACCGGAGATGACTTTCCCAATACAAAAGTTCACCGGAGATGACTTTCCCAATAAAAAAGTTCACCGGAGATGACTTTTCCCATACAAAAGTTCACCGGAGATGACTTTCCCAATACAAAAGTTCACCGGAGATGACTTTCCCAATACAAAAGTTCACCGGAGATGACTTTTCCCATACAAAAGTTCACCGGAGATGACTTTCCCAATATAAAAGTTCACCGGAGATGACTTTTCCCACACAAAAGTTCATCGGAGATGACTTTTCCCATACAAAAGTTCACCGGAGATGACTTTTCCCATACAAAAGTTCACCTGAGATGACTTTCCCAATACAAAAGTTCACCGGAGATGACTTTCCCAATACAAAAGTTCACCGGAGATGACTTTTCCCATACAAAAGTTCACCGGAGATGACTTTCCCAATACAAAAGTTCACCGGAGATGACTTTCCCAATACAAAAGTTCACCGGAGATGACTTTTCCCATACAAAAGTTCACCGGAGATGACTTTCCCAATACAAAAGTTCACCGGAGATGACTTTTCCCATACAAAAGTTCACCGGAGATGACTTTTCCCATACAAAAGTTCACCGGAGATGACTTTTCCCATACAAAAGTTCACCTGAGATGACTTTCCCAATACAAAAGTTCACCGGAGATGACTTTCCCAATATAAAAGTTCACCGGGCATGACTTTCCCAATACAAAAGTTCACCGGAGATGACTTTCCCAATACAAAAGTTCACCGGAGTTGACTTTCCCAATACAAAAGTTCACCGGGCATGACTTTCCCAATACAAAAGTTCACCGGGCATGACTTTCCCAATACAAAAGTTCACCGGAGATGACTTTCCCATACAAAAGTTCACCGGAGATGACTTTTCCCATACAAAAGTTCACCGGAGATGACTTTTCCCATACAAAAGTTCACCGGAGATGACTTTCCCAATACAAAAGTTCGCCGGAGATGACTTTTCCCATACAAAAGTTCACCGGAGATGACTTTTCCCATACAAAAGTTCACCGGAGATGACTTTCCCAATACAAAAGTTCACCAGAGATGACTTTTCCAATACAAAAGTTCACCGGAGATCACTTTCCCAATACAAAAGTTCACCAGGCATGACTTTCCCAATACAAAAGTTCACCGGAGATGATTTTTCCCATACAAAAGTTCACCGGAGATGACTTTCCCAATATAAAAGTTCACCGGAGATGACTTTTCCCATACAAAAGTTCACCGGAGATGACTTTCCCAATACAAAAGTTCACCGGAGATGACTTTTCCCATACAAAAGTTCACCGGAGATGACTTTCCCAATACAAAAGTTCACCGGAGATGACTTTCCCAATACAAAAGTTCACCGGAGATGACTTTTCCCATACAAAAGTTCACCGGAGATGACTTTTCCCATACAAAAGTTCACCGGAGATGACTTTCCCAATACAAAAGTTCACCGGAGATGACTTTCCCAATACAAAAGTTCAACGGAGATGACTTTTCCCATACAAAAGTTCACCGGAGATGACTTTTCCCATACAAAAGTTCACCGGAGATGACTTTTCCCATACAAAAGTTCACCGGAGATGACTTTCCCAATACAAAAGTGCACCGGAGATGACTTTCCCAATACAAAAGTTCACCGGAGATGACTTTCCCAATACAAAAGTTCACCGGAGATGACTTTCCCAATACAAAAGTTCACCGGGCATGACTTTTCCAATATAAAAGTTCACCGGAGATGACTTTCCCAATACAAAAGTTCACCGGAGATGACTTTCCCAATACAAAAGTTCACCGGAGATGACTTTCCCAATACAAAAGTTCACCGGAGATGACTTTCCCAATACAAAAGTTCACCGGAGATGACTTTCCCAATACAAAAGTTCACCGGAGATGACTTTCCCAATACAAAAGTTCACCGGAGATGAGTTTTCCCATACAAAAGTTCACCGGAGATGACTTTCCCAATACAAAAGTTCACCGGGCATGACTTTTCCCATACAAAAGTTCACCGGAGATGACTTTTCCCATACAAAAGTTCACCGGAGATGACTTTCCCAATACAAAAGTTCACCGGAGATGACTTTTCCCATACAAAAGTTCACCGGAGATGACTTTCCCAATACAAAAGTTCACCGGAGATGACTTTCCCAATACAAAAGTTCACCGGGCATGACTTTTCCAATACAAAAGTTCACCGGAGATGACTTTCCCAATACAAAAGTTCACCGGGCATGACTTTCCCAATACAAAAGTTCACCGGAGATGATTTTTCCCATACAAAAGTTCACCGGAGATGACTTTCCCAATACAAAAGTTCACCGGAGATGACTTTTCCCATACAAAAGTTCACCGGAGATGACTTTTCCCATACAAAAGTTCACCGGAGATGACTTCCCCAATACAAAAGTTCACCGGAGATGACTTTCCCAATACAAAAGTTCACCGGAGATGACTTTTCCCATACAAAAGTTCACCGGAGATGACTTTCCCAATACAAAAGTTCACCGGAGATGACTTTTCCCATACAAAAGTTCACCGGAGATGACTTTCCCAATATAAAAGTTCACCGGAGATGACTTTTCCCATACAAAAGTTCACCGAAGATGACTTTCCCAATACAAAAGTTCACCGGAGATGACTTTTCCCATACAAAAGTTCACCGGAGATGACTTTTCCCATACAAAAGTTCACCGGAGATGACTTTCCCAATACAAAAGTTCACCGGAGATGACTTTCCCAATACAAAAGTTCACCGGAGATGACTTTTCCCATACAAAAGTTCACCGGAGATGACTTTCCCAATACAAAAGTTCACCGGAGATGACTTTTCCCATACAAAAGTTCACCGGAGATGACTTTTCCCATACAAAAGTTCACCGGAGATGACTTTTCCCATACAAAAGTTCACCGGAGATGACTTTCCCAATACAAAAGTTCACCGGAGATGACTTTCCCAATATAAAAGTTCACCGGGCATGACTTTCCCAATACAAAAGTTCACCGGAGATGACTTTCCCAATACAAAAGTTCACCGGAGATGACTTTCCCAATACAAAAGTTCACCGGAGATGACTTTCCCAATACAAAAGTTCACCGGGCATGACTTTCCCAATACAAAAGTTCAACGGAGATGACTTTCCCATACAAAAGTTCACCGGAGATGACTTTTCCCATACAAAAGTTCACCGGAGATGACTTTTCCCATACAAAAGTTCACCGGAGATGACTTTCCCAATACAAAAGTTCACCGGAGATGACTTTTCCCATACAAAAGTTCACCGGAGATGACTTTTCCCATACAAAAGTTCACCGGAGATGACTTTTCCCATACAAAAGTTCACCGGGCATGACTTTCCCAATACAAAAGTTTACCGGAGATGACTTTTCCCATACAAAAGTTCACCGGAGATGACTTTCCCAATACAAAAGTTCACCGGAGATGACTTTTCCCATACAAAAGTTCACCGGAGATGACTTTCCCAATACAAAAGTTCACCGGGCATGACTTTCCCAATACAAAAGTTCACCGGAGATGATTTTTCCCATACAAAAGTTCACCGGAGATGACTTTCCCAATACAAAAGTTCACCGGAGATGACTTTTCCCATACAAAAGTTCACCGGAGATGACTTTTCCCATACAAAAGTTCACCGGAGATGACTTTCCCAATACAAAAGTTCACCGGAGATGACTTTCCCAATACAAAAGTTCACCGGAGATGACTTTTCCCATACAAAAGTTCACCGGAGATGACTTTCCCAATACAAAAGTTCACCGGAGATGACTTTTCCCATACAAAAGTTCACCGGAGATGACTTTCCCAATACAAAAGTTCACCGGAGATGACTTTTCCCATACAAAAGTTCACCGGAGATGACTTTCCCAATACAAAAGTTCACCGGAGATGACTTTCCCAATACAAAATTCACCGGAGATGACTTTCCCAATACAAAAGTTCACCGGGCATGACTTTTCCCATACAAAAGTTCACCGGAGATGACTTTCCCAATACAAAAGTTCACCGGAGATGACTTTTCCCATACAAAAGTTCACCGGAGATGACTTTCCCAATACAAAAGTTCACCGGAGATGACTTTCCCATACAAAAGTTCACCGGAGATGACTTTTCCCATTCAAAAGTTCACCGGAGATGACTTTTCCAATACAAAAGTTCACCGGAGATGACTTTTCCCATACAAAAGTTCACCGGAGATGACTTTCCCAATACAAAAGTTCACCGGAGATGACTTTCCCAATACAAAAGTTCACCGGAGATGACTTTTCCCATACAAAAGTTCACCGGAGATGACTTTTCCCATACAAAAGTTCACCGGAGATGACTTTTCCCATACAAAAGTTCACCGGAGATGACTTTCCCAATACAAAAGTTCACCGGAGATGACTTTCCCAATACAAAAGTTCACCGGAGATGACTTTCCCAATACAAAAGTTCACCGGAGATGACTTTCCCAATACAAAAGTTCACCGGGCATGACTTTTCCAATATAAAAGTTCACCGGAGATGACTTTCCCAATACAAAAGTTCACCGGAGATGACTTTCCCAATACAAAAGTTCACCGGAGATGACTTTCCCAATACAAAAGTTCACCGGAGATGACTTTCCCAATACAAAAGTTCACCGGGCATGACTTTCCCAATACAAAAGTTCACCGGGCATGACTTTCCCAATACAAAAGTTCACCGGAGATGACTTTTCCCATACAAAAGTTCACCGGAGATGACTTTCCCAATATAAAAGTTCACCGGAGATGACTTTTCCCATACAAAAGTTCACCGGAGATGACTTTCCCAATACAAAAGTTCACCGGAGATGACTTTTCCCATACAAAAGTTCACCGGAGATGACTTTCCCAATACAAAAGTTCACCGGAGATGACTTTCCCAATACAAAAGTTCACCGGAGATGACTTTTCCCATACAAAAGTTCACCGGAGATGACTTTCCCAATACAAAAGTTCACCGGAGATGACTTTCCCAATACAAAAGTTCACCGGGCATGACTTTCCCAATACAAAAGTTCACCGGAGATGACTTTCCCAATACAAAAGTTCACCGGAGATGACTTTTCCCATACAAAAGTTCACCGGAGATGACTTTTCCCATACAAAAGTTCACCGGAGATGACTTTTCCCATACAAAAGCTCACCGGAGATGACTTTTTCCGTACAAAAGTTCACCGGAGATGACTTTCCCAATACAAAAGTTCACCGGAGATGACTTTTCCCATACAAAAGTTCACCGGAGATGACTTTTCCCATACAAAAGTTCACCGGAGATGACTTTCCCAATACAAAAGTTCACCGGAGATGACTTTTCCCATACAAAAGTTCACCGGAGATGACTTTCCCAATACAAAAGTTCACCGGAGATGACTTTTCCCATACAAAAGTTCACCGGAGATGACTTTCCCAATATAAAAGTTCACCGGAGATGACTTTCCCAATACAAAAGTTCACCGGGCATGACTTTTCCAATACAAAAGTTCACCGGAGATGACTTTTCCCATACAAAAGTTCACCGGAGATGACTTTGCCAATACAAAAGTTCACCGGAGATGACTTTCCCAATACAAAAGTTCACCGGAGATGACTTTTCCCATACAAAAGTTCACCGGAGATGACTTTTCCCATACAAAAGTTCACCGGAGATGACTTTCCCAATACAAAAGTTCACCGGAGATGACTTTTCCCATACAAAAGTTCACCGGGCATGAATTTCCCAATACAAAAGTTCACCGGAGATGACTTTCCCAATACAAAAGTTCACCGGAGATGACTTTTCCCATACAAAAGTTCACCGGAGATGACTTTCCCAATACAAAAGTTCACCGGAGATGACTTTCCCAATACAAAAGTTCACCGGAGATGACTTTCCCAATACAAAAGTTCACCGGAGATGACTTTCCCAATACAAAAGTTCACCGGAGATGACTTTTCCCATACAAAAGTTCACCGGAGATGACTTTCCCAATACAAAAGTTCACCGGAGATGACTTTTCCCATACAAAAGTTCACCGGAGATGACTTTTCCCATACAAAAGTTCACCGGAGATGACTTTCCCAATACAAAAGTTCACCGGAGATGACTTTCCCAATACAAAAGTTCACCGGAGATGACTTTTCCCATACAAAAGTTCACCGGAGATGACTTTCCCAATACAAAAGATCACCGGAGATGACTTTTCCCATACAAAAGTTCACCGGAGATGACTTTCCCAATACAAAAGTTCACCGGGCATGACTTTTCCCATACAAAAGTTCACCGGAGATGACTTTCCCAATACAAAAGTTCACCGGAGATGACTTTTCCCATACAAAAGTTCACCGGAGATGACTTTCCCAATACAAAAGTTCACCGGAGATGACTTTCCCAATACAAAAGTTCACCGGAGATGACTTTCCCAATACAAAAGTTCACCGGAGATGACTTTCCCAATACAAAAGTTCACCGGAGATGACTTTTCCCATACAAAAGTTCACAGGAGATGACTTTCCCAATACAAAAGTTCACCGGGCATGACATTCCCAATACAAAAGTTCACCGGAGATGACTTTCCCAATACAAAAGTTCACCGGAGATGACTTTCCCAATACAAAAGTTCACCGGAGATGACTTTCCCAATACAAAAGTTCACCGGAGATGACTTTCCCAATATAAAAGTTCACCGGAGATGACTTTCCCAATACAAAAGTTCACCGGAGATGACTTTTCCCATAAAAAAGTTCACCGGAGATGACTTTCCCAATACAAAAGTTCACCGGAGATGACTTTCCCAATACAAAAGTTCACCGGAGATGACTTTTCCCATACAAAAGTTCACCGGAGATGACTTTTCCCATACAAAAGTTCACCGGAGATGACTTTCCCAATAAAAAAGTTCACCGGAGATGACTTTCCCAATACAAAAGTTCACCGGAGATGACTTTCCCAATACAAAAGTTCACCGGAGATGACTTTCCCAATACAAAAGTTCACCGGAGATGACTTTTCCCATACAAAAGTTCACCGGAGATGACTTTTCCAATACAAAAGTTCACCGGAGATGACTTTTCCCATACAAAAGTTCACCGGAGATGACTTTCCCAATACAAAAGTTCACCGGAGATGACTTTCCCAATATAAAAGTTCACCGGAGATGACTTTTCCCATACAAAAGTTCACCGGAGATGACTTTCCCATACAAAAGTTCAACGGAGATGACTTTCCCAATACAAAAGTTGACCGGAGATGACTTTTCCCATACAAAAGTTCACCGGAGATGACTTTCCCAATACAAAAGTTCACCGGAGATGACTTTCCCAATACAAAAGTTCACCGGAGATGACTTTCCCAATACAAAAGTTCACCGGAGATGACTTTCCCAATACAAAAGTTCACCGGGCATGACTTTTCCAATATAAAAGTTCACCGGAGATGACTTTCCCAATACAAAAGTTCACCGGAGATGACTTTCCCAATACAAAAGTTCACCGGAGATGACTTTCCCAATACAAAAGTTCACCGGACATGACTTTCCCAATACAAAAGTTCACCGGGCATGACTTTCCCAATACAAAAGTTCACCGGAGATGACTTTTCCCATACAAAAGTTCACCGGAGATGACTTTCCCAATATAAAAGTCCACCGGAGATGACTTTTCCCATACAAAAGTTCACCGGAGATGACTTTCCCAATACAAAAGTTCACCGGAGATGACTTTTCCCATACAAAAGTTCACCGGAGATGACTTTCCCAATACAAAAGTTCACCGGAGATGACTTTCCCAATACAAAAGTTCACCGGAGATGACTTTTCCCATACAAAAGTTCACCGGAGATGACTTTCCCAATACAAAAGTTCACCGGAGATGACTTTCCCAATACAAAAGTTCACCGGGCATGACTTTCCCAATACAAAAGTTCACCGGAGATGACTTTCCCAATACAAAAGTTCACCGGAGATCACTTTTCCCATACAAAAGTTCACCGGAGATGACTTTTCCCATACAAAAGTTCACCGGAGATGACTTTTACCATACAAAAGTTCACCGGAGATGACTTTTCCCATACAAAAGTTCACCGGAGATGACTTTTCCCATACAAAAGTTCACCGGAGATGACTTTTCCCATACAAAAGTTCACCGGAGATGACTTTCCCAATACAAAAGTTCACCGGAGATGACTTTTCCCATACAAAAGTTCACCGGGCATGAATTTCCCAATACAAAAGTTCACCGGAGATGACTTTCCCAATACAAAAGTTCACCGGAGATGACTTTTCCCATACAAAAGTTCACCGGAGATGACTTTCCCAATACAAAAGTTCACCGGAGATGACTTTCCCAATACAAAAGTTCACCGGAGATGACTTTCCCAATACAAAAGTTCACCGGAGATGACTTTCCCAATACAAAAGTTCACCGGAGATGACTTTTCCCATACAAAAGTTCACCGGAGATGACTTTCCCAATACAAAAGTTCACCGGAGATGACTTTCCCAATACAATAGTTCACCGGGCATGACTTTCCCAATACAAAAGTTCACCGGGCATGACTTTTCCAATATAAAAGTTCACCGGAGATGACTTTCCCAATACAAAAGTTCACCGGGCATGACTTTCCCAATACAAAAGTTCACCGGAGATGACTTTTCCCATACAAAAGTTCACCGGAGATGACTATTCCCATACAAAAGTTCACCGGAGATGACTTTCCCAATACAAAAGTTCACCGGAGATGACTTTCCCAATACAAAAGTTCACCGGAGATGACTTTTACCATACAAAAGTTCACCGGAGATGACTTTCCCAATACAAAAGATCACCGGAGATGACTTTTCCCATACAAAAGTTCACCGGAGATGACTTTCCCAATACAAAAGTTCACCGGGCATGACTTTTCCCATACAAAAGTTCACCGGAGATGACTTTCCCAATACAAAAGTTCACCGGAGATGACTTTTCCCATACAAAAGTTCACCGGAGATGACTTTCCCAATACAAAAGTTCACCGGAGATGACTTTTCCCATACAAAAGTTCACCGGAGATGACTTTCCCAATACAAAAGTTCACCGGAGATGACTTTCCCAATACAAAAGTTCACCGGAGATGACTTTTCCCATACAAAAGTTCACAGGAGATGACTTTCCCAATACAAAAGTTCACCGGGCATGACTTTCCCAATACAAAAGTTCACCGGAGATGACTTTCCCAATACAAAAGTTCACCGGAGATGACTTTCCCAATACAAAAGTTCACCGGAGATGACTTTCCCAATACAAAAGTTCACCGGAGATGACTTTCCCAATATAAAAGTTCACCGGAGATGACTTTCCCAATACAAAAGTTCACCGGCGATGACTTTTCCCATAAAAAAGTTCACCGGAGATGACTTTCCCAATACAAAAGTTCACCGGAGATGACTTTCCCAATACAAAAGTTCACCGGAGATGACTTTCCCAATACAAAAGTTCACCGGAGATGACTTTTCCCATACAAAAGTTCACCGGAGATGACTTTCCCAATACAAAAGTTCACCGGAGATGACTTTCCCAATACAAAAGTTCACCGGGCATGACTTTCCCAATACAAAAGTTCACCGGAGATGACTTTCCCAATACAAAAGTTCACCGGAGATCACTTTTCCCATACAAAAGTTCACCGGAGATGACTTTTCCCATACAAAAGTTCACCGGAGATGACTTTTACCATACAAAAGTTCACCGGAGATGACTTTTCCCATACAAAAGTTCACCGGAGATGACTTTTCCCATACAAAAGTTCACCGGAGATGACTTTTCCCATACAAAAGTTCACCGGAGATGACTTTCCCAATACAAAAGTTCACCGGAGATGACTTTTCCCATACAAAAGTTCACCGGGCATGAATTTCCCAATACAAAAGTTCACCGGAGATGACTTTCCCAATACAAAAGTTCACCGGAGATGACTTTTCCCATACAAAAGTTCACCGGAGATGACTTTCCCAATACAAAAGTTCACCGGAGATGACTTTCCCAATACAAAAGTTCACCGGAGATGACTTTCCCAATACAAAAGTTCACCGGAGATGACTTTCCCAATACAAAAGTTCACCGGAGATGACTTTTCCCATACAAAAGTTCACCGGAGATGACTTTCCCAATACAAAAGTTCACCGGAGATGACTTTCCCAATACAATAGTTCACCGGGCATGACTTTCCCAATACAAAAGTTCACCGGGCATGACTTTTCCAATATAAAAGTTCACCGGAGATGACTTTCCCAATACAAAAGTTCACCGGGCATGACTTTCCCAATACAAAAGTTCACCGGAGATGACTTTTCCCATACAAAAGTTCACCGGAGATGACTATTCCCATACAAAAGTTCACCGGAGATGACTTTCCCAATACAAAAGTTCACCGGAGATGACTTTCCCAATACAAAAGTTCACCGGAGATGACTTTTCCCATACAAAAGTTCACCGGAGATGACTTTCCCAATACAAAAGATCACCGGAGATGACTTTTCCCATACAAAAGTTCACCGGAGATGACTTTCCCAATACAAAAGTTCACCGGGCATGACTTTTCCCATACAAAAGTTCACCGGAGATGACTTTCCCAATACAAAAGTTCACCGGAGATGACTTTTCCCATACAAAAGTTCACCGGAGATGACTTTCCCAATACAAAAGTTCACCGGAGATGACTTTTCCCATACAAAAGTTCACCGGAGATGACTTTCCCAATACAAAAGTTCACCGGAGATGACTTTCCCAATACAAAAGTTCACCGGAGATGACTTTTCCCATACAAAAGTTCACAGGAGATGACTTTCCCAATACAAAAGTTCACCGGGCATGACTTTCCCAATACAAAAGTTCACCGGAGATGACTTTCCCAATACAAAAGTTCACCGGAGATGACTTTCCCAATACAAAAGTTCACCGGAGATGACTTTCCCAATACAAAAGTTCACCGGAGATGACTTTCCCAATATAAAAGTTCACCGGAGATGACTTTCCCAATACAAAAGTTCACCGGCGATGACTTTTCCCATAAAAAAGTTCACCGGAGATGACTTTCCCAATACAAAAGTTCACCGGAGATGACTTTCCCAATACAAAAGTTCACCGGAGATGACTTTTCCCATACAAAAGTTCACCGGAGATGACTTTTCCCATACAAAAGTTCACCGGAGATGACTTTCCCAATACAAAAGTTCACCGGAGATGACTTTCCCAATACAAAAGTTCACCGGAGATGACTTTCCCAATACAAAAGTTCACCGGAGATGACTTTCCCAATACAAAAGTTCACCGGAGATGACTTTTCCCATACAAAAGTTCACCGGAGATGACTTTCCCAATACAAAAGTTCACCGGAGATGACTTTTCCCATACAAAAGTTCACCGGAGATGACTTTCCCAATACAAAAGTTCACCGGAGATGACTTTCCCAATATAAAAGTTCAACGGAGATGACTTTTCCCATACAAAAGTTCACCGGAGATGACTTTCCCATACAAAAGTTCAACGGAGATGACTTTCCCAATACAAAAGTTGACCGGAGATGACTTTTCCCATACAAAAGTTCACCGGAGATGACTTTCCCAATACAAAAGTTCACCGGAGATGACTTTCCCAATACAAAAGTTCACCGGAGATGACTTTCCCAATACAAAAGTTCACCGGAGATGACTTTCCCAATACAAAAGTTCACCGGGCATGACTTTTCCAATATAAAAGTTCACCGGAGATGACTTTCCCAATACAAAAGTTCACCGGAGATGACTTTCCCAATACAAAAGTTCACCGGAGATGACTTTCCCAATACAAAAGTTCACCGGGCATGACTTTCCCAATACAAAAGTTCACCGGGCATGACTTTCCCAATACAAAAGTTCACCGGAGATGACTTTTCCCATACAAAAGTTCACCGGAGATGACTTTCCCAATATAAAAGTTCACCGGAGATGACTTTTCCCATACAAAAGTTCACCGGAGATGACTTTCCCAATACAAAAGTTCACCGGAGATGACTTTTCCCATACAAAAGTTCACCGGAGATGACTTTCCCAATACAAAAGTTCACCGGAGATGACTTTCCCAATACAAAAGTTCACCGGAGATGACTTTTCCCATACAAAAGTTCACCGGAGATGACTTTCCCAATACATAAGTTCACCGGAGATGACTTTCCCAATACAAAAGTTCACCGGGCATGACTTTCCCAATACAAAAGTTCACCGGAGATGACTTTCCCAATACAAAAGTTCACCGGAGATCACTTTTCCCATACAAAAGTTCACCGGAGATGACTTTTCCCATACAAAAGTTCACCGGAGATGACTTTTACCATACAAAAGTTCACCGGAGATGACTTTTCCCATACAAAAGTTCACCGGAGATGACTTTCCCAATACAAAAGTTCACCGGAGATGACTTTTCCCATACAAAAGTTCACCGGAGATTACTTTTCCCATACAAAAGTTCACCGGAGATGACTTTCCCAATACAAAAGTTCACCGGAGATGACTTTTCCCATACAAAAGTTCACCGGAGATGACTTTCCCAATACAAAAGTTCACCGGAGATGACTTTTCCCATACAAAAGTTCACCGGAGATGACTTTCCCAATACAAAAGTTCACCGGAGATGACTTTCCCAATACAAAAGTTCACCGGGCATGACTTTTCCAATACAAAAGTTCACCGGAGATGACTTTTCCCATACAAAAGTTCACCGGAGATGACTTTCCCAATACAAAAGTTCACCGGAGATGACTTTCCCAATACAAAAGTTCACCGGAGATGACTTTTCCCATACAAAAGTTCACCGGAGATGACTTTTCCCATACAAAAGTTCACCGGAGATGACTTTCCCAATACAAAAGTTCACCGGAGATGACTTTTCCCATACAAAAGTTCACCGGAGATGACTTTCCCAATACAAAAGTTCACCGGAGATGACTTTCCCAATACAAAAGTTCACCGGAGATGACTTTCCCAATATAAAAGTTCACCGGAGATGACTTTTCCCATACAAAAGTTCACCGGAGATGACTTTCCCAATACAAAAGTTCACCGGAGATGACTTTCCCAATACAAAAGTTCACCGGAGATGACTTTTCCCATACAAAAGTTCACCGGAGATGACTTTTCCCATACAAAAGTTCACCGGAGATGACTTTCCCAATACAAAAGTTCACCGGAGATGACTTTCCCAATACAAAAGTTCACCGGAGATGACTTTCCCAATACAAAAGTTCACCGGAGATGACTTTTCCCATACAAAAGTTCACCGGAGATGACTTTTCCCATACAAAAGTTCACCGGAGATGAATTTCCCATACAAAAGTTCACCGGAGATGACTTTTCCCATACAAAAGTTCACCGGAGATGACTTTCCCAATACAAAAGTTCACCGGAGATGACTTTTCCCATACAAAAGTTCACCGGAGATGACTTTTCCCATACAAAAGTTCACCGGGCATGACTTTCCCAATACAAAAGTTCACCGGAGATGACTTTTCCCATACAAAAGTTCACCGGAGATGACTTTCCCAATACAAAAGTTCACCGGAGATGACTTTCCCAATACAAAAGTTCACCGGAGATGACTTTCCCAATACAAAAGTTCACCGGAGATGACTCTCCCAATACAAAAGTTCACCGGGCATGACTTTCCCAATACAAAAGTTCACCGGAGATGACTTTTCCCATACAAAAGTTCACGGGAGATGACTTTCCCAATACAAAAGTTCACCGGAGATGACTTTTCCCATACAAAAGTTCACCGGAGATGACTTTCCCAATACAAAAGTTCACCGGAGATGAATTTCCCAATACAAAAGTTCACCGGAGATGACTTTCCCAATACAAAAGTTCACCGGGCATGACTTTCCCAATACAAAAGTTCACCGGGCATGACTTTCCCAATACAAAAGTTCACCGGAGATGACTTTCCCAATACAAAAGTTCAGCGGAGATGACTTTTCCCATACAAAAGTTCACCGGAGATGACTTTCCCAATACAAAAGTTCACCGGAGATGACTTTTCCCATACAAAAGTTCACCGGAGATGACTTTCCCAATACAAAAGTTCACCGGAGATGACTTTTCCCATACAAAAGTTCACCGGAGATGAATTTCCTAATACAAAAGTTCACCGGAGATGACTTTTCCCATACAAAAGTTCACCGGAGATGACTTTCCCAATACAAAAGTACACCGGAGATGACTTTCCCAATACAAAAGTTCACCGGGCATGACTTTCCCAATACAAAAGTTCACCGGAGATGACTTTCCCAATACAAAAGTTCACCGGAGATGACTTTCCCAATACAAAAGTTCACCGGGCATGACTTTCCCAATACAAAAGTTCACCGGGCATGACTTTCCCAATACAAAAGTTCACCGGGCATGACTTTCCCAATACAATAGTTCACCGGGCATGACTTTCCCAATACAAAAGTTCACCGGGCATGACTTTTCCAATATAAAAGTTCACCGGAGATGACTTTCCCAATACAAAAGTTCACCGGGCATGACTTTCCCAATACAAAAGTTCACCGGGCATGACTTTCCCAATACAAAAGTTCACCGGGCATGACTTTCCCAAAACAAAAGTTCACCGGGCATGATTTTCCCAATACAAAAGTTCACCGGGCATGACTTTCCCAATACAATAGTTCACCGGGCATGACTTTCCCAATACAAAAGTTCACCGGAGATGACTTTCCCAATACAAAAGTTCACCGGGCATGACTTTCCCAATACAAAAGTTCACCGGGCATGACTTTCCCAATACAATAGTTCACCGGGCATGACTTTCCCAATACAAAAGTTCACCGGAGATGACTTTCCCAATACAAAAGTTCACCGGAGATGACTTTTCCCATACAAAAGTTCACCGGAGATGACTTTTCCCATACAAAAGTTCACCGGAGATGACTTTCCCAATACAAAAGTTCACCGGAGATGACTTTCCCAATACAAAAGTTCACCGGAGATGACTTTCCCAATACAAAAGTTCACCGGAGATGACTTTCCCAATACAAAAGTTCACCGGAGATGACTTTTCCCATACAAAAGTTCACCGGAGATGACTTTCCCAATATAAAGGTTCACCGGGCATGACTTTCCCAATACAAAAGTTCACCGGGCATGACTTTCCCAATACAAAAGTTCACCGGAGATGACTTTCCCATACAAAAGTTCACCGGAGATGACTTTCCCATACAAAAGTTCACCGGAGATGACTTTTCCCATACAAAAGTTCACCGGAGATGACTTTTCCCATACAAAAGTTCACCGGAGATGACTTTCCCAATACAAAATTCACCGGAGATGACTTTTCCCATACAAAAGTTCACCGGAGATGACTTTCCCAATACAAAAGTTCACCGGAGATGACTTTCCCAATACAAAAGTTCACCGGAGATGACTTTTCCCATACAAAAGTTCACCGGAGATGACTTTCCCAATACAAAAGTTCACCGGAGATGACTTTCCCAATACAAAAGTTCACCGGAGATGACTTTCCCAATACAAAAGTTCACCGGAGATGACTTTCCCAATACAAAAGTTCACCGGAGATGACTTTCCCAATACAAAAGTTCACCGGAGATGACTTTCCCAATACAAAAGTTCACCGGAGATGACTTTTCCCATACAAAAGTTCAGCGGAGATGACTTTCCCAATACAGAAGTTCACCGGAGATGACTTTCCCAATACAAAAGTTCACCGGAGATGACTTTTCCCATACAAAAGTTCACCGGAGATGACTTTCCCAATACAAAAGTTCACCGGAGATGACTTTCCCAATACAAAAGTTCACCGGAGATGACTTTCCCAATACAAAAGTTCACCGGAGATGACTTTCCCAATACAAAAGTTCACCGGCATGACTTTACCAATACAAAAGTTCACCGGGCATGACTTTCCCAATACAAAAGTTCACCGGAGATGACTTTTCCCATACAAAATTTCACCGGAGATGACTTTCCCAATACAAAAGTTCACCGGAGATGACTTTCCCAATACAAAAGTTCACCGGAGATGACTTTCCCAATACAAAAGTTCACCGGAGATGACTTTCCCAATATAAAAGTTCACCGGAGATGACTTTCCCAATACAAAAGTTCACCGGAGATGACTTTTCCCATACAAAAGTTCACCGGAGATGACTTTCCCAATACAAAAGTTCACCGGAGATGACTTTCCCAATACAAAAGTTCACCGGAGATGACTTTTCCCATACAAAAGTTCACCGGAGATGACTTTTCCCATACAAAAGTTCACCGGAGATGACTTTCCCAATACAAAAGTTCACCGGAGATGACTTTTCCCATACAAAAGTTCACCGGGCATGACTTTCCCAATACAAAAGTTCACCGGAGATGACTTTTCCCATACAAAAGTTCACCGGAGATGACTTTCCCAATACAAAAGTTCACCGGAGATGACTTTCCCAATACAAAAGTTCACCGGAGATGACTTTTCCCATACAAAAGTTCACTGGAGATGACTTTCCCAATACAAAAGTTCACCGGAGTTGACTTTCCCAATACAAAAGTTCACCGGAGATGACTTTCCCAATACAAAAGTTCACCGGAGATGACTTTTCCCATACAAAAGTTCACCGGAGATGACTTTTCCCATACAAAAGTTCACCGGAGATGACTTTCCCAATACAAAAGTTCACCGGGCATGACTTTCCCAATACAAAAGTTCACCGGAGATGACTTTCCCAATACAAAAGTTCACCGGAGATGACTTTTCCCATACAAAAGTTCTCCGGAGATGACTTTCCCAATACAAAAGTTCACCGGAGATGACTTTTCCCATACAAAAGTTCACCGGAGATGACTTTCCCAATACAAAAGTTCACCGGAGATGACTTTTCCCATACAAAAGTTCACCGGAGATGACTTTCCCAATACAAAAGTTCACCGGAGATGACTTTCCCAATACAAAAGTTCACCGGAGATGACTTTTCCCATACAAAAGTTCACCGGAGATGACTTTCCCAATACAAAAGTTCACCGGAGATGACTTTCCCAATACAAAAGTTCACCGGGGATGACTTTCCCAATACAAAAGTTCACCGGAGATGACTTTCCCAATACAAAAGTTCACCGGAGATGACTTTCCCAATACAAAAGTTCACCGGAGATGACTTTCCCAATACAAAAGTTCACCGGAGATGACTTTCCCAATACAAAAGTTCACCGGAGATGACTTTTCCCATACAAAAGTTCACCGGAGATGACTTTTCCCATACAAAAGTTCACCGGAGATGACTTTCCCAATACAAAAGTTCACCGGAGATGACTTTTCCCATACAAAAGTTCACCGGAGACGACTTTCCCAATACAAAAGTTCACCGGAGATGACTTTCCCAATACAAAAGTTCACCGGAGATGACTTTCCCAATACAAAAGTTCACCGGAGATGACTTTTCCAATATAAAAGTTCACCGGAGATGACTTTCCCAATACAAAAGTTCACCGGGGATGACTTTCCCAATACAAAAGTTCACCGGGCATGACTTTCCCAATACAAAAGTTCACCGGGCATGACTTTCCCAATACAATAGTTCACCGGGCATGACTTTCCCAATACAAAAGTTCACCGGGCATGACTTTTCCAATATAAAAGTTCACCGGAGATGACTTTCCCAATACAAAAGTTCACCGGGCATGACTTTCCCAATACAAAAGTTCACCGGGCATGACTTTCCCAATACAAAAGTTCACCGGGCATGACTTTCCCAATACAAAAGTTCGCCGGGCATGACTTTCCCAATACAAAAGTTCGCCGGGCATGACTTTTCCCATACAAAAGTTCACCGGAGATGACTTTCCCAATACAAAAGTTCACCGGAGATGACTTTTCCCATACAAAAGTTCACCGGAGATGACTTTCCCAATACAAAAGTTCACCGGAGATGACTTTCCCAATACAAAAGTTCACCGGAGATGACTTTTCCCATACAAAAGTTCACCGGAGATGACTTTTCCAATACAAAAGTTCACCGGAGATGACTTTCCCAATACAAAAGTTCACCGGGCATGACTTTTCCCATACAAAAGTTCACCGGGCATGACTTTCCCAATACAAAAGTTCACCGGGCACGACTTTCCCAATACAAAAGTTCACCGGAGATGACTTTCCCAATACAAAAGTTCACCGGGCATGACTTTCCCAATACAAAAGTTCACCGGGCATGACTTTCCCAATACAATAGTTCACCGGGCATGACTTTCCCAATACAAAAGTTCACCGGGCATGACTTTTCCAATATAAAAGTTCACCGGAGATGACTTTCCCAATACAAAAGTTCACCGGAGATGACTTTCCCAATACAAAAGTTCACCGGGCATGACTTTCCCAATACAAAAGTTCACCGGGCATGACTTTCCCAATACAAAAGTTCACCGGAGATGACTTTTCCCATACAAAAGTTCACCGGGCATGACTTTCCCAATACAAAAGTTCACCGGAGATGACTTTTCCCATACAAAAGTTCACCGGAGATGACTTTCCCAATACAAAAGTTCACCGGAGATGACTTTCCCAATACAAAAGTTCACCGGAGATGACTCTTCCCATACAAAAGTTCACCGGAGATGACTTTCCCAATACAAAAGTTCACCGGAGATGACTTTCCCAATACAAAAGTTCACCGTAGATGACTTTCCCAATACAAAAGTTCACCGGAGATGACTTTTCCCATACAAAAGTTCACCGGAGATGACTTTTCCCATACAAAAGTTCACCGGAGATGACTTTCCCAATACAAAAGTTCACCGGAGATGACTTTTCCCATACAAAAGTTCACCGGAGATGACTTTCCCAATACAAAAGTTCACCGGAGATGACTTTTCCCATACAAAAGTTCACCGAAAATTACTTTCCCAATACAAAAGTTCACCGGAGATGACTTTTCCCATACAAAAGTTCACCGGAGATGACTTTCCCAATACAAAAGTTCACCGGAGATGACTTTTCCCATACAAAAGTTCACCGGAGATGACTTTCACAATACAAAAGTTCACCGGAGATGACTTTCCCAATACAAAAGTTCACCGGAGATGACTTCCCCAATACAAAAGTTCACCGGGCATGACTTTCCCAATGCAAAAGTTCACCGGAGATGACTTTCCCAATACAAAAGTTCACCGGAGATGTCTTTCCCAATACAAAAGTTCACCGGAGATGACTTTCCCAATACAAAAGTTCACCGGAGATGACTTTCCCAATACAAAAGTTCACCGGGCATGACTTTCCCAATACAAAAGTTCACCGGGCATGACTTTCCCAATACAAAAGTTCACCGGAGATGACTTTTCCCATACAAAAGTTCACCGGAGATGACTTTCCCAATACAAAAGTTCACCGGAGATGACTTTCCCAATACAAAAGTTCACCGGAGATGACTTTCCCAATACAAAAGTTCACCGGAGATGACTTTCCCAATACAAAAGTTCACCGGAGATGACTTTCCCAATACAAAAGTTCACCGGAGATGACTTTCCCAATACAAAAGTTCACCGGAGATGACTTTTCCCATACAAAGGTTCACCGGAGATGACTTTTCCCATACAAAAGTTCACCGGAGATGACTTTTCCCATACAAAAGTTCACCGGAGATGACTTTTCCCATACAAAAGTTCACCGGAGATGACTTTCCCAATACAAAAGTTCACCGGAGATGACTTTTCCCATACAAAAGTTCACCGGAGATGACTTTTCCCATACAAAAGTTCACCGGGCATGACTTTCCCAATACAAAAGTTCACCGGAGATGACTTTTCCCATACAAAAGTTCACCGGAGATGACTTTCCCAATACAAAAGTTCACCGGAGATGACTTTCCCCATACAAAAGTTCACCGGAGATGACTTTCCCAATACAAAAGTTCACCGGAGATGACTTTCCCAATACAAAAGTTCACCGGAGATGACTTTTCCCATACAAAAGTTCACCGGAGATGACTTTCCCAATACAAAAGTTCACCGGAGATGACTTTTCCCATACAAAAGTTCACCGGAGATGACTTTCCCAATACAAAAGTTCACCGGAGATGACTTTCCCAATATAAAAGTTCACCGGAGATGACTTTTCCCATACAAAAGTTCACCGGAGATGACTTTTCCCATACAAAAGTTCACCGGAGATGACTTTTCCCATACAAAAGTTCACCGGAGATGACTTTCCCAATACAAAAGTTCACCGGAGATGACTTTTCCCATACAAAAGTTCACCGGAGATGACTTTCCCAACACAAAAGTTCACCGGAGATGACTTTTCCCATACAAAAGTTCACCGGAGATGACTTTCCCAATACAAAAGTTCACCGGAGATGACTTTCCCAATACAAAAGTTCACCGGAGATGACTTTCCCAATACAAAAGTTCACCGGGCATGACTTTCCCAATACAAAAGTTCACCGGGCATGACTTTCCCAATACAAAAGTTCACCGGAGATGACTTTCCCAATACAAAAGTTCACCGGGCATGACTTTTCCAATATAAAAGTTCACCGGAGATGACTTTCCCAATACAAAAGTTCACCGGGCATGACTTTCCCAATACAATAGTTCACCGGGCATGACTGTCCCAATACAAAAGTTCACCGGGCATGACTTTCCCAATACAAAAGTTCACCGGAGATGACTTTCCCAATACAAAAGTTCACCGGGCATGACTTTTCCAATATAAAAGTTCACCGGAGATGACTTTCCCAATACAAAAGTTCACCGGGCATGACTTTCCCAATACAAAAGTTCACCGGGCATGACTTTTCCAATACAAAAGTTCACCGGGCATGACTTTCCCAATACAAAAGTTCACCGGAGATGACTTTCCCAATACAAAAGTTCACCGGGCATGACTTTCCCAATACAAAAGTTCACCGGAGATGACTTTTCCCATACAAAAGTTCACCGGAGATGACTTTCCCAATACAAAAGTTCACCGGAGATGACTTTTCCCATACAAAAGTTCACCGGAGATGACTTTCCCAATACAAAAGTTCACCGGAGATGACTTTTCCCATACAAAATTCACCGGAGATGACTTTCCCAATACAAAAGTTCACCGGAGATGACTTTCCCAATACAAAAGTTCACCGGAGATGACTTTCCCAATATAAAAGTTCACCGGAGATGACTTTTCCCATACAAAAGTTCACCGGAGATGACTTTCCCAATACAAAAGTTCACCGGAGATGACTTTCCCAATACAAAAGTTCACCGGAGATGACTTTCCCAATACAAAAGTTCACCGGAGATGACTTTTCCCATACAAAAGTTCACCGGGCATGACTTTCCCAATACAAAAGTTCACCGGGCATGACTTTCCCAATACAAAAGTTCACCGGAGATGACTTTTCCCATACAAAAGTTCACCGGAGATGACTTTCCCAATACAAAAGTTCACCGGAGATGACTTTCCCAATACAAAAGTTCACCGGAGATGACTTTTCCCATACAAAAGTTCACCGGAGATGACTTTTCTCATACAAAAGTTCACCGGAGATGACTTTCCCAATACAAAAGTTCACCGGAGATGACTTTTCCCATACAAAAGTTCACCGGAGATGACTTTCCCAATACAAAAGTTCACCGGAGATGACTTTCCCAATACAAAAGTTCACCGGAGATGACTTTCCCAATATAAAAGTTCACCGGAGATGACTTTTCCCATACAAAAGTTCACCGGAGATGACTTTCCCAATACAAAAGTTCACCGGAGATGACTTTCCCAATACAAAAGTTCACCGGAGATGACTTTTCCCATACAAAAGTTCACCGGAGATGACTTTTCCCATACAAAAGTTCACCGGAGATGACTTTCCCAATACAACAGTTCACCGGAGATGACTTTTCCCATACAAAAGTTCACCGGAGATGACTTTTCCCATACAAAAGTTCACCGGGCATGACTTTCCCAATACAAAAGTTCACCGGAGATGACTTTCCCAATACAAAAGTTCACCAGAGATGACTTTTCCCATACAAAAGTTCACCGGAGATGACTTTCCCAATACAAAAGTTCACCGGAGATGACTTTCCCAATACAAAAGTTCACCGGAGATGACTTTCCCAATACAAAAGTTCACCGGAGATGACTTTTCCCATACAAAAGTTCACCGGGCATGACTTTCCCAATACAAAAGTTCACCGGAGATGACTTTCCCAATACAAAAGTTCACCGGAGATGACTTTTCCCATACAAAAGTTCACCGGAGATGACTTTCCCAATACAAAAGTTCACCGGAGATGACTTTCCCAATACAAAAGTTCACCGGAGATGACTTTCCCAATACAAAAGTTCACCGGAGATGACTTTTCCCATACAAAAGTTCACCGGAGATGACTTTCCCAATACAAAAGTTCACCGGAGATGACTTTCCCAATGCAAAAGTTCACCGGAGATGACTTTCCCAATATAAAAGTTCACCGGAGATGACTTTTCCCATACAAAAGTTCACCGGAGATGACTTTCCCAATACAAAAGTTCACCGGATATGACTTTCCCAATACAAAAGTTCACCGGAGATGACTTTTCCCATACAAAAGTTCACCGGAGATGACTTTTCCCATACAAAAGTCCACCGGAGATGACTTTCCCAATACAAAAGTTCACCGGAGATGACTTTTCCCATACAAAAGTTCACCGGAGATGACTTTTCCCATACAAAAGTTCACCGGGCATGACTTTCCCAATACAAAAGTTCACCGGAGATGACTTTCCCAATACAAAAATTCACCGGAGATGACTTTTCCCATACAAAAGTTCACCGGAGATGACTTTCCCAATACAAAAGTTCACTGGAGATGACTTTCCCAATACAAAAGTTCACCGGAGATGACTTTCCCAATACAAAAGTTCACCGGAGATGACTTTTCCCATACAAAAGTTCACCGGGCATGACTTTCCCAATACAAAAGTTCACCGGAGATGACTTTCCCAATACAAAAGTTCACCGGAGATGACTTTTCCCATACAAAAGTTCACCGGAGATGACTTTCCCAATACAAAAGTTCACCGGAGATGACTTTCCCAATACAAAAGTTCACCGGAGATGACTTTCCCAATACAAAAGTTCACCGGAGATGACTTTTCCCATACAAAAGTTCACCGGAGATGACTTTCCCAATACAAAAGTTCACCGGAGATGACTTTCCCAATACAAAAGTTCACCGGAGATGACTTTCCCAATACAAAAGTTCACCGGAGATGACTTTCCCAATACAAAAGTTCACCGGAGATGACTTTCCCAATACAAAAGTTCACCGGAGATGACTTTTCCCATACAAAAGTTCACCGGGCATGACTTTCCCAATACAAAAGTTCACCGGAGATGACTTTCCCAATACAAAAGTTCACCGGGCATGACTTTCCCAATACAAAAGTTCACCGGGCATGACTTTCCCAATACAAAAGTTCACCGGAGATGACTTTCCCATACAAAAGTTCACCGGAGATGACTTTTCCCATACAAAAGTTCACCGGAGATGACTTTTCCCATACAAAAGTTCACCGGAGATGACTTTTCCCATACAAAAGTTCACCGGAGATGACTTTCCCAATACAAAAGTTCACCGGAGATGACTTTCCCAATACAAAAGTTCACCGGAGATGACTTTTCCCATACAAAAGTTCACCGGAGATGACTTTTCCCATACAAAAGTTCACCGGAGATGACTTTCCCAATACAAAAGTTCACCGGAGATGACTTTCCCAATACAAAAGTTCACCGGAGATGACTTTTCCCATACAAAAGTTCACCGGAGATGACTTTCCCAATACAAAAGTTCACCGGAGATGACTTTCCCAATACAAAAGTTCACCGGAGATGACTTTCCCAATACAAAAGTTCACCGGAGATGACTTTCCCAATACAAAAGTTCACCGGAGATGACTTTCCCAATACAAAAGTTCACCGGAGATGACTTTTCCAATATAAAAGTTCACCGGAGATGACTTTCCCAATACAAAAGTTCACCGGAGATGACTTTTCCCATACAAAAGTTCACCGGAGATAACTTTCCCAATACAAAAGTTCACCGGAGATGACTTTCCCAATACAAAAGTTCACCGGAGATGACTTTTCCCATACAAAAGTTCACCGGAGATGACTTTTCCCATACAAAAGTTCACCGGAGACGACTTTCCCAATACAAAAGTTCACCGGAGATGACTTTTCCCATACAAAAGTTCACCGGGCATGACTTTCCCAATACAAAAGTTCACCGGAGATGACTTTTCCCATACAAAAGTTCACCGGAGATGACTTTCCCAATACAAAAGTTCACCGGAGATGACTTTCCCAATACAAAAGTTCACCGGAGATGACTTTTCCCATACAAAAGTTCACCGGAGATGACTTTCCCAATACAAAAGTTCACCGGAGATGACTTTCCCAATACAAAAGTTCACCGGAGATGACTTTCCCAATACAAAAGTTCACCGGAGATGACTTTTCCCATACAAAAGTTCACCGGAGATGACTTTTCCCATACAAAAGTTCACCGGTGATGACTTTTCCCATACAAAAGTTCACCGGAGATGACTTTTCCCATACAAAAGTTCACCGGAGATGACTTTCCCAATACAAAAGTTCACCGGAGATGACTTTTCCCATACAAAAGTTCACCGGAGATGACTTTCCCAATACAAAAGTTCACCGGGCACGACTTTCCCAATACAAAAGTTCACCGGAGATGACTTTCCCAATACAAAAGTTCACCGGGCATGACTTTCCCAATACAAAAGTTCACCGGGCATGACTTTCCCAATACAAAAGTTCACCGGAGATGACTTTTCCCATACAAAAGTTCACCGGAGATGACTTTCCCAATACAAAAGTTCACCGGAGATGACTTTCCCAATACAAAAGTTCACCGGAGATGACTTTTCCCATACAAAAGTTCACCGGAGATGACTTTCCCAATACAAAAGTTCACCGGAGATGACTTTCCCAATACAAAAGTTCACCGGAGATGACTTTTCCCATACAAAAGTTCACCGGAGATGACTTTTCCCATACAAAAGTTCACCGGAGATGACTTTCCCAATACAAAAGTTCACCGGAGATGACTTTTCCCATACAAAAGTTCACCGGAGATGACTTTCCCAATACAAAAGTTCACCGGAGATGACTTTCCCAATACAAAAGTTCACCGGAGATGACTTTCCCAATACAAAAGTTCACCGGAGATGACTTTCCCAATACAAAAGTTCACCGGAGATGACTTTCCCAATACAAAAGTTCACCGGAGATGACTTTTCCCATACAAAAGTTCACCGGAGATGACTTTTCCCATACAAAAGTTCACCGGAGATGACTTTCCCAATACAAAAGTTCACCGGAGATGACTTTTCCCATACAATTTCACCGGGCATGACTTTCCCAATACAAAAGTTCACCGGAGATGACTTTTCCCATACAAAAGTTCACCGGAGATGACTTTCCCAATACAAAAGTTCACCGGAGATGACTTTCCCAATACAAAAGTTCACCGGAGATGACTTTTCCCATACAAAAGTTCACCGGAGATGACTTTTCCCATACAAAAGTTCACCGGAGATGACTTTCCCAATACAAAAGTTCACCGGAGATGACTTTCCCAATACAAAAGTTCACCGGAGATGACTTTCCCAATATAAAAGTTCACCGGAGATGACTTTTCCCATACAAAAGTTCACCGGAGATGACTTTCCCAATACAAAAGTTCACCGGAGATGACTTTCCCAATACAAAAGTTCACCGGAGATGACTTTTCCCATACAAAAGTTCACCGGAGATGACTTTTCCCATACAAAAGTTCACCGGAGATGACTTTCCCAATACAAAAGTTTACCGGAGATGACTTTCCCAATACAAAAGTTCACCGGAGATGACTTTCCCAATACAAAAGTTCACCGGAGATGACTTTTCCCATACAAAAGTTCACCGGAGATGACTTTTCCCATACAAAAGTTCACCGGAGATGACTTTTCCCATACAAAAGTTCACCGGAGATGACTTTCCCAATACAAAAGTTCACCGGAGATGACTTTCCCAATACAAAAGTTCACCGGAGATGACTTTTCCCATACAAAAGTTCACCGGGCATGACTTTCCCAATACAAAAGTTCACCGGAGATGACTTTTCCCATACAAAAGTTCACCGGAGATGACTTTCCCAATACAAAAGTTCACCGGAGATGACTTTCCCAATACAAAAGTTCACCGGAGATGACTTTCCCAATACAAAAGTTCACCGGAGATGACTTTCCCAATACAAAAGTTCACCGGGCATGACTTTCCCAATACAAAAGTTCACCGGAGATGACTTTTCCCATACAAAAGTTCACCGGAGATGACTTTCCCAATACAAAAGTTCACCGGAGATGACTTTTCCCGTACAAAAGTTCACCGGAGATGACTTTCCCAATACAAAAGTTCACCGGAGATGACTTTCCCAATACAAAAGTTCACCGGAGATGACTTTCCCAATACAAAAGTTCACCGGGCATGACTTTCCCAATACAAAAGTTCACCGGGTATGACTTTCCCAATACAAAAGTTCACCGGAGATGACTTTCCCAATACAAAAGTTCACCGGAGATGACTTTTCCCATACAAAAGTTCACCGGAGATGACTTTCCCAATACAAAAGTTCACCGGAGATGAATTTTCCCATACAAAAGTTCACCGGAGATGACTTTCCCAATACAAAAGTTCACCGGAGATGACTTTTCCCATACAAAAGTTCACCGGAGATGACTTTCCCAATACAAAAGTTCACCGGAGATGACTTTTCCCATACAAAGGTTCACCGGAGATGACTTTCCCAATACAAAAGTTCACCGGAGATGACTTTCCCAATACAAAAGTTCACCGGGCATGACTTTCCCAATACAAAAGTTCACCGGAGATGACTTTCCCAATACAAAAGTTCACCGGAGATGACTTTTCCCATACAAAAGTTCACCGGAGATGACTTTCCCAATACAAAAGTTCACCGGAGATGACTTTTCCCATACAAAAGTTACCGGAGATGACTTTCCCAATACAAAAGTTCACCGGAGATGACTTTCCCAATACAAAAGTTCACCGGGCATGACTTTCCCAATACAAAAGTTCACCGGGCATGACTTTCCCAATACAATAGTTCACCGGGCATGACTTTCCCAATACAAAAGTTCACCGGGCATGACTTTTCCAATATAAAAGTTCACCGGAGCATGACTTTCCCAATACAAAAGTTCACCGGTCATGACTTTCCCAATACAAAAGTTCACCGGGCATGACTTTCCCAAAACAAAAGCTCACCGGGCATGACTTTCCCAATACAAAAGTTCACCGGGCATGACTTTCCCAATACAATAGTTCACCGGGCATGACTTTCCCAATACAAAAGTTCACCGGAGATGACTTTCCCAATACAAAAGTTCACCGGGCATGACTTTCCCAATACAAAAGTTCACCGGGCATGACTTTCCCAATACAATAGTTCACCGGGCATGACTTTCCCAATACAAAAGTTCACCGGAGATGACTTTCCCAATACAAAAGTTCACCGGAGATAACTTTTCCCATACAAAAGTTCACCGGAGATGACTTTTCCCATACAAAAGTTCACCGGAGATGACTTTTCCCATACAAAAGTTCACCGGAGATGACTTTCCCAATACAAAAGTTCACCGGAGATGACTTTCCCAATACAAAAGTTCACCGGAGATGACTTTCCCAATACAAAAGTTCACCGGAGATGACTTTTCCCATACAAAAGTTCACCGGAGATGACTTTCCCAATATAAAAGTTCACCGGGCATGACTTTCCCAATACAAAAGTTCACCGGGCATGACTTTCCCAATACAAAAGTTCACCGGAGATGACTTTCCCATACAAAAGTTCACCGGAGATGACTTTTCCCATACAAAAGTTCACCGGAGATGACTTTTCCCATACAAAAGTTCACCGGAGATGACTTTTCCCATACAAAAGTTCACCGGAGATGACTTTCCCAATACAAAAGTTCACCGGAGATGACTTTTCCCATACAAAAGTTCACCGGAGATGACTTTTCCCATACAAAAGTTCACCGGGAGATGACTTTCCCAATACAAAAGTTCACCGGAGATGACTTTCCCAATACAAAATTTCACCGGAGATGACTTTTC